>NC_051448.1:11119653-11140138 GCF_001649575.2 Kryptolebias marmoratus
CCACCTGTCGGAGGCGTCCCCCCACCGCCGGGGGCGCCCCTGGGCCCATCTCTGAAGAAGAAGAACACTCCTCAGCCGGCGAATCCACTCAAGTCCTTCAACTGGTCCAAGCTGGCTGAGGTGAGAACTGTCCACAGTCTAAAAGCATTTTAAGCATTCCTGCTTTTTTTCTTCTTCTTCTTTTATTGAGAAATCTAAATAATTTAATTCTCCCCGGCACAGAATAAGCTCGAGGGCACCGTTTGGATGGACGTAGACGATACCAGAGTTTTTAAAGTCCTGGATCTGGTGGACATTGAAAGGACTTTCTCAGCTTATCAGAGGCAGCAGGTATCAAGGGTTATTCTGTTTGTGTGTCTCACCCAACAAATGATGCCATCTATAGTCAGACACAGCCAAGTGGTGGTTAGCTACACTTGATCTGTGGCTTGAGTTGAAACATTTTCCACATTTCTGCTGTTTCTGTTTCTGAAATGCTTTTGAAGAATGGTAAAATCATAGATTAGTTTTTCACACTAGCTGTGCTGCTTTGATGCTTGAACTGTTTCATTCTTTTATATTTGAATTAAAACCCATTTTTATGTGTTTGATCATTCATCTACATGTGATTTGAAAGTGCATGTGTTAACTGTTTGCAATCAGCTACTGTTTTCTTGTTATGGTAACTAGATATCCCTTCTCAAACATAAATCGGGGCATGTTGAATGACCTACGATCAATCATGTTAGGACCGAGGCTGAGAATAATTGCTACTTTTGTGTTCTAAAAAGTGATTCCCAGCCTTGTTAGATATCTCTGATGCAACGCAGAGCTGCTCGACAGTTGTTATGTACACAGCATGTGACTACAAGCACATATTGATTAACTGAACACCCGATCTGTCTCCCTGCTGCTCACTTCACGACTGATTCATAGTGACCGAAGTGCCGAATGAGCTCCGATTCATTTGCTGTTTGTTCTTAACGGCTGCAATCACGTAACGCCTTTACTGATTCTAATGAATGCTTCCATCTTCCCTGCTTCTCGCTGCATTTTAGGACTTCTTAATGATCAATAACAGCAAACAGGTGAGTTCAATTACAGTGTGGCAAATATACAGTGTTGTCTCGGTGTTAAGAAGACTTTGTTTATATGTTTTACTGTGGCCTTCCTTTTTCTTGTGTCCAATACAGTCTTTAAGATGTGTGTTTTGTGACGACTCCCTTCAACTTGTGTTTGTCATTATTTGTTTCTGTCCCCGTGACTTCTATAAAATGTGTGTCACTTGTTTTTTAAAAAAAAGAGGCTCTGTGATGTAAAATCTTAATAACTCTTAACAGAAAGAGGCAGAAGACGACACGTTGAGCTCCAGGAAGGTCAAGGAGCTGTCAGTCATCGATGGTCGTCGAGCTCAAAACTGCAACATCCTCCTCTCCCGGTACGTTCAGCGATAAGCCTTGAGTAAGACTGACATGTATTGGGTTTTATCTGACTCATTTGATGCAAACTGCAGACTGAAGCTTTCAAACGAGGAGATCAAGAGAGCCATTCTAACAATGGACGAACACGAGGACCTTCCTAAAGACATGCTGGAGCAGGTACAGCACATGAGCACAGCTGGATTTACTGAATTGACTTGTGCTGCAGTCTGGGAACTAAAAAAATAGGCAAACTAAATATGTAAAGAGCCTGTTTTTGCTCCTTCAGCTGCTGAAGTTTGTTCCAGAGAAGAGCGACGTGGATCTCCTGGAGGAGCACAAACACGAGCTGGATCGAATGGCCAAACCTGACCGCTTCCTGTACGAGATGAGCAGGTAATTTACTCCCCCGACTTCTGTATGTGACGTTCAGGCTACGCTGTCCGCTTCAAGGCCAAGTGAAGCTCAAACGTGCTGACAAACAATAGCCTTTGTTTCAGCGAGAGCAGACAAATGCGGCGGCACATGGGTTTCTACTTAGCAGGGAACAATAGCCGTCTGTTTGAATCACGATTTCTAAATTAGGCCGGTGAATAAATAGCAGCAATAATGAAATAAAAGAATTTATGTTTCAGTTTTGTAAACAGAGTTGTGTAAGATCGAAGGAGCCAAGAGGCCAAAAAGTGCACAAAAACATGAGTATCAGCTGCTAAAGAGAGCTAACCGACAGTGCTACAGCGTAATCATTGTAGAAATGTCCAGTTTTCAGCAAGAATGATTTCAAATAAAAAGCGGTACATTCTTTCGTAGAGTGGGCTGGAGGACAGATGTCAGTCTGGTATTCCTAAACCTCAGAGTCTGTGGTTTCAAGTTTCTTATAAACTTTACCAAAAAAAGTTTTGTTTTATTTCAGGATAAACCACTATCAGCAAAGACTGCAGTCTTTGTACTTCAAAAAGAAGTTTGCAGAGAGAATAGCTGAGATCAAACCTAAAATTGAAGGTAGGAGATGCATTTTTCATTCAATCATTTTGGTTCTTTTAAACAATGTGATATTTACAACACCAAACCTGTGTGTTTATTTAAAAATTTTTAAAAAGCTGTTTCTTTTTTTGTTTTAGCTTTGACCAAGGCGTCCAAGGAGATCTTACACAGTCGAAACCTGAAGCAGCTGCTGGAGGTGGTGCTGGCCTTTGGAAACTACATGAACAAAGGTCAGAGGGGCAACGCTTACGGCTTCAAGGTGTCTTCACTCAACAAGATCGCTGATACCAAATCCAGTATCGACAAGTAAGATTCTCTGAGTCACAAATACAGCTGTGAATTATTCCACTGAAGCTCCATGTTTTTTTGTTTTTTAATATCTGAAGTTCTGTAATAACAGCAGCATGGAGCCTGTTTGTCACTTTCTCAACTCACCGTGTTCACTCAGAAACATCACTCTGCTGCACTACCTGATCACCATCCTGGAGAAGAAATATCCCAAAGTCCTGACGTTCCAGAACGACCTGCAGAGTATCTCCGAGGCAGCCAAAGTCAAGTAAGTTGTTCCCATCACAGAGAAAAAAGGAGAAACCAAAGTGGTGAACAGTCATTAAAAATCAGCTTTTTTTTTTTTCTTGTGCTGAAATTAAACCTTGGTTCATTTTTACCTCTCCATGTTGTTCTAATTACTCGTATTCTGAGAAGTGACGTCACTTTAGGGCTGAACAGTTAGTTTTGTCACAAGTTCAAAGAGTTTTTTCTTCCCATTTAAAGGGTACAGTTGGGAATCTCTGCCATCTGCTATCAATTGTCCGTATTGTATTTTTAAAGATGATCCCTTCATTCTGTTGACAATAAGGAACTTTCCCTCTTTCAATGCAGCATGACAGAGCTGGAAAAAGATATTGGGAACCTGCGCAGTGGCTTAAAAAGTGTTGAGAGTGTGAGTCACAAAGATTTACCTGGTGTTTCATGAGTTAGTTTGTTTTTTTTGTACAATTCTGTTTTAAAATTCTCTGCCTTCACATGTTTTAAATGCATTTTGTGGATTTCTGCTTACAGGAGTTGGACTACCAGAAGAAACGACCACAAGAGCTTGGTGACAAGTTTGTGTCAGTGGTGAGCCAGTTCATCACCGTGGCCAGCTTCAGCTTCTCCGATGTGGAGGACTCTCTGACAGAAGCCAAAGAACTGGTGAGTCTGGTGAATGGAGCCGCGGGGTTTCAGCAGAAACCCGTCCGCGTGCAGCGCTCTCATGCAAAGAGAGAGAGAAGCGGTGCGTTTCCTCTGCACGTCCCGCTGACCCCGTCCAGCCACCTCTGGAGGGAAGCAAACAGCAGGGGGTGAAGCCCTTCAGCTTCCTGCCGCAGCATCACTCACACTCGACCGCGTGGAAGAGCGAAAGAAGCACAAACCTGGGTACTGTTTCACACAGCAGGTGTCTCGGCATTTAAGAAGAGCTGATTCCACCTGCCAGCTGTAGAAACATGTCATATGTAGATGGTGTTTCTTTCTAAAAAGTCATTAAAGAAAAAGAACAAACCAAATGTTCACGTCAAGGAAGAGTTTCCATCCTAACGCTTCCTGCAGCATTGTGATCTGCAGGTCACGTAGCAACTGTTAGATTTAGTTAATAATTCACCTATAGTTACGTATCTGGGAGTGTTTACAGTAGTCCTCTGTACTAATCCCAGGGAACAAGAGAGCTCATTGTTTTTGTTTTGTCAATATGAGCACATAAGACAAGTGTGAAGATGCAAATAAAACCAGTGGCACCTCGGAAACAATACTTTCTCATTCTTTTTATAAAGGGAAAAAAGGGAGCAAATTAAACTGACTGCTTTAATTGTAACTTTGCCCCTTCTGATAGTTTGAGTCACAGAGCTGCTGTAAAAAAAACAAAAAACATTTTTAAACCTATATGGTCTCAGCACGATCTTACATCTGGATGTCCCTATTTTTAACTGACTCTGCAAAACACCCAGCAAACACACTGGGTTAATTTGTGCCCTGGCTCCAGTCTCCGACCTCTGCTCTAATCAGTAGCCGGTCATATCTGGGTTAACTTGGGCTTCAAAGCCACAACGGCTGCTGCCACACTCTGATTTCAAAGAGCTGAAACCTAATGAGCCTCCTGTAAAACGGTAAGAGGACGGAGGAAGACGAGCGTCTGCCGAGTCCTGCTGTAAATCTAATCCCGCGTGCCCTCCTTTCTGTGCTCCCAGTTCCTGAGGGCGGTGAAGCACTTCGGGGAGGACGCCGGCAAGATGCAGCCGGACGAGTTTTTTGGCATCTTCGACCAGTTCCTGCAGTCGTTCTCAGAGGCTCAGCAGGAAAACGAGAACATCAGAAAACGCAAGGAAGAGGAGGAGAGAAGGGCCAAAATGGAAGCTCAGGTGTGTGGATTACAGGTTCTACTCGTATGATACAATCTTCTTTAACAAGATGGCAGACTGATATTTAGGAGCAGTTTTTATTTATTTTCCATCTTTCAGTTATAAAAACTCAGAAAGCTTAGATGGAAACAGAAAACTGCTCTGTTCAAAAGTTCCAACTAAGAACCAACACCTCTACAACAATTTAGGGCATTTCAAAGTCTAAGAGCAGCTTTTTGTTTGGTCTAGCCAAATTCCTGGATGCCAACAGGATTATGATTAAACTGTTTAATCCCACACAAATCTAGCAAGTGAGCCAAGATAACCGGGGCGACTAAAATATTTCTTTCTGATTCATCCCAAACTTTTAGTTTCTTCTGATAATGGTGTAAGATTTCCTCACTTTCATACCTTCAGAGGGAATTCTTTACTGAAGTGTCGTCTATTTGTGTGTTACAGCTGAAAGAACAGAGGGAGAAGGAGCGCAAGGCCCGGAAAGCAAAAGCAAACGGCGAGGACGACGGGGGGGAGTTTGACGACCTGGTGTCTGCACTGCGATCGGGCGAGGTCTTCGACAAGGACTTGTCCAAGATGAAGCGTAACCGCAAGCGCATCAACAACCAGAGCACTGATTCGGGCAGGGAGCGACCGGTCACAAAGCTCAACTTCTAGACGTCATCCATCCATCCAGTCAGCCGCCCATCATCCGTCGTGCCCGCTCCTTTCCCTCTGCACCGGTTTGTCTCCGGGTCGAACTGACCCGCACATTCCTCCGCACCCTCGCCCTTTACCAGCCAGCTCGGCTCGAACGAACCGTGACCTCGCCGCAGAGCTGCAAACACGAAACGTTTCCCGACTCTCTGTCCTCTCAGTTGTTGACATGGAAACGGCGCAGAAGCCAAAATTCGACGAAGTTTGACCAAATCACAGCAGTTTGTTCAGATGAGGCTGCCATGCTGAGAAAAGGGCCTCCCTCCAGGCGCGGGAGCCGCTCACGATTGTTTATCAGTTTTTGTACATCGGTATCTATGCACGAAGACATGTGCAGCTTTTAGGCTCCTCCAGAGCTGGATGCTTGATCCTTTTAGGACCATTAATAAAAAAAAAAAAAAAAAAAAACGAGGGGCAATTTTGTACAGACTGAGAGAGGTCCCAGAAAGACTTACCTCTGCTGCTCTGCTGCGGCCAGAAACATCCCAGGACTGAGACTCTGCGATGTTAGATTTGATTTCAACTGAAAGTATCACTTCTTTTTTCTTATTCTTTATTGACAAGCAGCATTTATTATAAATATCTATGTTTCATTTGAACATTGTTTCCTGTTAAGAGCTGGCCTTGACTGTGTTGATTTTTAATTGTTGGCTGGGTACTCTCACAGGCCTGGGTCTAACCTGCAGCCTCGGTGTGAACGCTCGTGTCAGAGGTGACCTACATCCAAATATAAGCGTGTGCTCGCACATCCACGCACATAGAAATGTATAATTCTTACGCTGGATGCTATTAAAACAAACTCAGCTCTTGCAATACAATGACCCACCCATCCCTGGAGAGAGTGCCCTCCTTTGTGTCCATCTGAACAGATTAAATGTTTTCTGCACACTGGCTGGATTTACACAGCAGGAAGAAGAAATCTTGTCCCTTCAGCTGTGTGAATCCATCCAGTGTCGCGCACCTCCTCTGAAGTTTTATAATTTAAATACTGCCTTCCATTGTACAATGATCTGATGATGATAATAAATGGGAGAAATCAGCTTTTTTTTAATTTAACCTAAAAACTTAAAATGACCACAATTGCTCTCATTAAGAAAAGACAGGAAAGTAGTTTGTTCTTCATATTAACTAGCCTGTGGCGCCATCTACTGGTCAACAACCTACATGCAAGCATAAGATTCAACATGTTCTGATTCATGCTCAATAATCCAGGCAGATAAATCTAACAAGGTCGAGTCAGGTCCTCTGGACGGGTTCTTCTTTGCTGAAACGTTCTTCAGACTGAGGAGCTGCAAGCAAACTCAGCCTTATCAGCAGAAACCTTCGCGTAGAGAATCAACCAGCAGCCAGTGGCGTGAAAACTAGTTGTTTACGTGCAGCCAGGGTGGGCCCTGATGGCTGCTTACTATTCACAGAGGGTCTGATACTCGCAATGACAGCATTGTAAGGACTGGTTCTCTTCACAAAGATGGCTTCCTTTTACTCCTCTCTCAAACCAACGTTCCTCTCTCTATCAGGGATGTGCACATCTTCATCCCTGAAGGAGTGACCCTCAGAGTCCAGGCCTGATGATGTCATCCTTTTGGCCAGAGGCTGCTTTCTTTCCCCCGATGTACACCTGATCACAGTCCTCCTGGCACTTATCAGCACACACAACATGACTCTGTTTGTGCCAGGGGAACCCACTAGATGCAACAAGTCAGAAATTATGACATTTTTGTTGATAATTTCACCCCCAGAACAGATAAAATATGAAGTACTTTCATTTATTTAGATTTTATGGTGGTTTAATAATAGAACTGTAAAAAGAAAACTATGAGCCCAAGTACTTGAATTTCTTCTTCTGCTACAACTTGTGAGCTTTTAGGCCACAAAGGCTCTTCCTACCTTTTTAATAATTAAAAGGCAGCGACTAGGAGCGTGCCTAAATAAAAAAGGGGCTCACTTCAGCAGAAACCCGTGTTTCAGCTCGTCTTCCGGCTCCTGCACGAAGCGTGAGACTCCAGTGTAAAACGCTCTGCCCGCCACTTCCACCACCACGGCCCTGAAGTCTCCGCACGCCATCTCCTGAAGAGAAACAGGAAATACAGACGTGTGGAGGTTCACCTCTGGCTCTTAGGTAAGGTTTGTTGGGGGTCAGCTTGGTGAAAACGGGAGCAGAAGTCAGTTTTTAGTTTAAACCACGTCAAAGCTTTTATTATAACAGCTCCCATCAAAAGAAAAACAGATTATTTAATAAAAATATAGTTTATATTGACACTCCCTGATTGGTTTATTTTGTCTAATTGGCTAAATTCAGTCCAGCCGTCGGTTTGATCTGATGTGACTCAACTTCCAGAAAGTGGAAGCTGAAATAGAAAATTAAAAATAATCCGTTTTACAGTAATTTCTACTCTTACGCAGGTCTCTGCTGTTGTTCTTAAAGAATTATTCGACTTTTTTTGTGTCCATCTGAGGGCAGTGTTAGTGTGACTTTATCTCAAAGGGCCCTTTGACCTTCGGCTGATGACACTGCCGACCTTTCAGCTGCTTCAACCTCTTAAGCAAACAAAGGGGGCGTGGCCCCAAGCATGGCGCGATCCGTGTCAAACATCTGATTGGCCGAGAGAGCAACGGACCAAAGTCAAACTCTTACGGTCGCGTCAGCGTTAACGAGAGTATTTAAACTCGTGCAGGATCTTTATTTGTTGTTTTCTGATATTACTGAGGTTTTGGTAGCATAATGATGCAGAGTTTAATATTTAGTATTCATTGGCTTCGTAAAGTGTTGGTTATTTTATTGCGTTTTGGAACGACGGATTAAAGTGAGCCGCTGGCTAAACGTGGAACAGCGCCTAAAGTGTTCAACAGCTGATCACAGATAATTTATTACAGTGAAGTCGTTAAACGGACAACAGTTTAGCAAACACAAAAAAATGGCTCCAACTCTGAATTTTACAGATACTGAGCTAAAATTTGGCGTGGTAGTAGCTGAGAGTCATTCGCAACACGTACAACAAGAACTGACGGATTGTGACAGATACGGGAACACTGCGTGAGATTGTGCTGAATCTTGATTTTCAAGGTTTAATCAAAACGGTCAGAACTTCATCCTCTCTTAGCATGATTTTAGTCTAAACTGCTGACAGGGAAGGTGGTTTGCGAGAAGCATTTCTTTAAGGCGGGGGTGGCCAATCCTGGTCCTCGAGGGCCACTATCCTGCATGTGTTACTTGTTTCCCTGCTCCAACACACCTGATTCTGTGGTTTAATTACCTCTTCATGTCTGCAGAAGCCTGTTAATCACTCATTGATTCAAATCAGGTGCGTTGGAGCAGAGAAACAAGTAAAACATGCAGGATAGTGGCCCTCGAGGACCAGGACTGGAGACCACTGGTCTAAACTTTGAGACGCATTTAAAGTAGTTTTAAAGCTTCTTTTTTTCCTGTCTTCCCTGCAAATAAACATTACTGAGGTTTCTGATACCTGGACGGCTCTCCCTGTGAACCAGGATCCGGTGGCTCCACTCAGGAACGTCCTGGTCTGGTTGAGCCGGATGAGACCTTTGTGGTACTGAAGGGCCACCCGAGCCGTGACACCTGAGCCGGTGGGGCTGCGGTCCACCTGAGGACACAACATTTAAGCCACTTAAGCAAATTACTAACTCACCAAAAAACAACCTTTCTGGTTCTGTTGCTTTTACATTTAAACTACTTATATTAGATATTTTTATATTTCTCTAATAAATAGTAAATAACTTCATGTGTAGTTGACTGGATCAATGAAAAAGGTTCCTGAATCCTTATCAGAGGCTCTGCTGGTTCAGTCCAGTTATACATTTGTTAGTTCAGGAAACTGCTATGAATATGATATAAAAAAGAGAAAATCTGACACTTTTTTTGTGATACAGCTCATAAAATCCTGTGAAGCTGATCTGTGACAGATTCTAGCTGCTGGTTGTGAAGCACAGCTGCACGCAGTAACTTAAAAATAAAGTTCAGCTGTTAGTCCTAGAAACTTTGGTGCATTGAACCCGGATGAGTTCAGCCTGACAGCAGCTTTAAGACAATCCCTGCACGCTACCTGAGCCTCCGCAAACACACAGATGTTGGCAGTGGGTTCAGCTGAGTGCTCGTCTTTGCCGTCGGTGAGGATGGTGCCGTAGAGGAAGGCCAGATCGTCACTGGTGGGATGGTGCAACGTCACCTGCATGAGAGATGATAAGAAGGAAAAACAAGGCTGTGAGTGAAGGCCAAAGGTTCGAATCCTGTCCACCTTTGCTCCACAGAAGAAGCTGGACAAAACCCAGAGGAAAAGAGTGCGAGTCACAGCAAAGTCCACGGTGTAGATACCACCAAGTGTAGGTTTACAGGAAGAAGTGTTGCTGGATTTGAAGGTGAAGAAACGAGTAAATTAGAAGAAAAATTAGAATTTATTTTGTTGCAGATTCAGAAATCTGACCACCTTCCTACCTGAGCTTTGACTGCTTTGGTCACTGCTGTTGCCGCGTCGACAAGATCTCGAGTCCTGGACTTGGTCACATCCAGGCCAAACCTCTGGGCATCCACAAAGGCGTAAAAAGCTCCTCCGTAGCTGATGTCCACCGTCACCTCTCCGAACCCCTCCACCGCCACCGCCACATCTGGTGTAAAGTCATGTCGTCAGTCCTGCAGGATTTAAACCCGCCTGAGAGGGGAACAAAAACAAAAGACAAGTCTCCTACCTGTCGCAAAGGCAAACGCCGGCACGCTCAGGAACCTGACTCCACCCGTTCTCCCGTCAGTGTACTCAACGAACGCCTTCACCAGACCACAGGGGCAGTGGATGTTCACCTGTGTCTCCGGTGACTGAGGGTCCTTCACCAGCCTGTAGTCCACGGCGAAGCGTCCCAGCGCGATGACGGCGTGTCCACACATGGTGCTGTAGCCCTCGTTGTGCAGGAAGAGCACGGCCAGGTGGGCGTCGGGGAGCTCGCTGTCCACCACCAGGGCTCCGTACATGTCGTAGTGTCCCCGCGGCTCGAACATCAGCACCCTCCTGAGGTGGTCCAGGTGGTCCCGGGCGTAGCGGCGCTTGGACAGCACGCTGTCACCTTTGACCTCTGGGTAGCCGCTGACGATGATGCGTAGAGGTTCTCCTCCTGTGTGCATGTCGACCACACAGAGCTCGCCTCCTTCATGGGGTGGAAGCTGCAGCTCCATCTCAGAACTGATCGAACAGAAAGAAAAGTCACTTTTTCAGCCAAAATAGAGACATACAGCTTTCACAGCTCAACTAATAGATTGATTTACAGCATTAAATACACCAAATTTCACTCAGTTTGTCATCTGTTCACCAAATTTATAATTGTGAGGCTTCAATGTTCATATTAAATGAACATTTAGTTTAACTTGAAACAACAACAAAAGAAAACTAACTCTGATGACTGCAGGAATGTTGGATTAAACTACATTACTTACAGCAGGAAGGTGTTATTGACAACATGTGGGAACCTTTCAGACAAACTAGTAATTCAGTTTTAACATTTCACACACTTATTTCTGCACAGAGCGACTCTTATTCAGCTGACAATGATAGGATTTTAAAAGTTTTGGGAACTTTAAAAGTCAACAAATCGTGTAAAACAGTACAACTACGCCAACAAGCAGCGATAATATCATGAATGCAATGCAAAAATCTTTACCTGATCCCGGAGTTTTCAATTTTTGGCGACAAACTCCTGCAAAAATCAGTAAGTTTATATTATTTTTCCTGATTGTTGCCGTTCAACACAGACAGACGCTGAAACCAGCAGCGCGTTGGCGCCACCTGCTGGTGTGGAGGGCTGGTGAGAAAAAATGGGATTTTATGTACTTTTGAGGGGGAAAAAATCTACACACTTAACTTCGTATTCATGTATACATACGTACATTTGATCTTTGTTTGACCCTGACCAGTCTTAATTTGATTTGAACTTATAAATAACCTCGTACTGAACCTGAAAATGCCCTAAAAAGACTTTTGTTGTTGTGAACCTGTCCTGTAACAAAGCTAGTAAGAGATTATTTTACTTTGCTACCAATGGAAAGGGAAAGAAACATCGGAGCTGGCATTAGTGTGTTATCTTTGGGGCAGAATTAGGTGTTTATAGTGATTCAGGGTCTTTGATTTTGTTATTACAGGGGAGCCACCAAAGAGGGGCCAGGGGAGGCCATGGCTAACACTAAAATTTTGCTGGCCCCCCTCACTGCCCACCCCGATCGGACAGACCTTTTTTCTGCACATTTTTAATAGCTATTTGAAACTACTGGAACCTTTTTAATGAACCAGTGCCATGAAGACTGTCATTAACAAGAAAACAGCCAGTGATGAGATATAAATGCAGAGATTTCTGCCTTTAATAAATGTGATTTTTATGTGAACTCAAAGTAAACCCCCCGGGGGAACTTTCCCTAAAACCTTAAAAAAAGGTAACTCTACAAAACCCTGTATACGTTTGATTGTTCCTACATTTTCTAATGAGACTAAAAAAAAAAACCTTTTGCAGAAACTAGAAAAATTTCACTTTTTATGCAAGACAAATGCAAAATACAGACAATATGCAAAAAATACAGCTGACATAAAGACTGTACATCATGCCGTTTGTTTCAGATGACAGTAAAAAGAAACGTATTCTGAGTAAAGAGGAGTATTTGGAAAAGGAGAAGAACAAAAGCAACAGAAGACTAATGTGGTTTTTGTGTTTAATCCCCCAAAAGAAGCCCCATTCAGGTGGATTTACAGAATAAAACTGTTTCTCTTTTACCAAATCGAAAGAAAAACGACCGTAAGAACTCCTCGTGTAACTCATGAGGTTAAAGTTTGCATGTTGGAACTTCCAAGGCTTCATATTTACATAAGACAAAGACGTGTTACATAAGAAACCAAACAACAGATGGTGAGCAGGCATCAGTTTTCATTATTCTGGTTCCCTCACATGCATGCTCGGTGGTTAAACATGTCCAAACGAAATGTATTAAATCGACTAACATGCTGACGTCCTCACAGTTCAGACTGAGGTGATTCACAGCCACACAGAGAGTTAAAATGCTACCTATCATCTTTTAAAACAAATTATTTTACCTGAGCAAGTTTACAAGGTGAAATATCCGGTGACTGTGCTGTAATTAGCAGCTAAAATATTCACATCCTTTTCAAGGAAGTTAAGTCCAGTATTAAAGAAATAAAACCAAATACGGCATTGCCATGAACGCAGTGCTATTTCTTTTTTCATGTGCACAGGGAAATTAGTTTTTGAACAGTTCAACAAATAAATAAATCAGATCACAAATACTTTTTAATCATCTTCTGGTTCCAGTTTTATCTATTCTTGTACGTGTGATTTATTATCCAACAGTAGTTTGGAGGAAAATCCCTTTAACAGAACTATAAAACACTTTTATTATAATTTCTTCTAAGGAGGCTTTAATTTTGTAAGGCACATATATTGACTTAAACTCCAAAGACAGAGACTTCAGTGAGAACGAACAAATAAAACATGAGACTGTTAATTATTGTGTTTGAGCGAGCGTCACTGAGCTCTGTTCTGTACACATTAATAAAGATGCTTTTGCTTTCAGTGAAACACGAGCAGGTAAACGTCTTTGAGAGAATAAAACCCTGAAGGGGATTTTTAAAAAAAAGAAGTAAATCTACAGGTTGACCTCAAAGAAATGAGGCTGAATCCCATTTCACAGTCCTTCTTGTGATGTAAAGCGAAGGGGGAAAGAGCGGGGAGTTTTTAACCTTTAAAGACAAAACCTGGGGAGGAGCACATTTTAAAATGAAGGTAAACGAGTTGCCTTGGAAACGAGGTGAGGAGCTTCATCAACCGAAGGGAGCTTGGAGTAGAACCACTGCGCCTCCACGCAAACAGAAATCTGCTGAGGGAGGAGGAGGAGACCCCGAGAAACACCCAGAATTAGCTGCAGGGAATAAATATCCTCTCTACTCTGGGAATCCCTCCAGGAGGCGCTGGAGAAATGGATGTTTGGGTTTCCCTCCTGGACCTGTTGCCTCCGTGACCCGACCACAGATAAGTGGAGAAGCTGGACGGTCGATGAGTATCTTCTTTATTCAAAAAGGTTACTGTCACAAGTTTTATGTATTGCAACGTATATCTGGTATCACATCTTTAACTAACTTAAAAAATGGTGAACATAGCATCATATTTCAGCATAAAAAACAATGGTTTATGAGAGTCTGTTGTTGATAACTCAGTACGCCATCAGTTGTTGCCAAATCCTTTTACGTAAACAGATGTAAAGTTATATGCCCATATATGGAGTGTAAAACTAGGTCTTTAAGAAGGTTGCAGTGAACTGTTTTAAGATTCAGCTTAAATGTAAAGAAATATTGTTTTTATCTATTTGGAACAATTCCTTGATTAACTCTGCTGGCGACATGATTTGACCCAAATAGAAGATAATAAAGTACCACAGTACCTTCCTGAGCCACCCTGTTTGTAGCAGCCAGTTTTAGGGGGCGGAGTCTGTGGCAGGGACTCTTTTTTGGGGGGCGGGGCTTAGAGGATAGAGAGAGGAAGGCAGGGTAATTGTATTTTTTCCAACCCTATAAGTGTCTCCAAACCAAGTGACAGAGTAGTTTTATATCAGAGGTTTTGTGATGGTTTTAGACACTTAAATGCCTTCAAGAAGCATTTTTCCCCATATTATGTCTCCGTTAACTCAAAGTTTGTTTCCTCAGGTAAGCATGTTTCAGCAAGCACCTTCATCAGAGTATTTTACATGAGATTTGTAACCTGCACCTAAATGTCCAGGCATTATTTTAACTTCTTTGTTCATTATTTGTCTTTGTTTGCATTCTCAAACGCAGCCGTAAAAACGTCTGATATGTTAAAGTTCTACTAAATCCCTGGAATCTGATGCTAACCTTACTCTCTTTTTTCAGCATGCAGTCAAGTTTTTAATGAGAAATGTCTTTAGGGTCAGCAGGACATGCAGGTTGCTTATCTATGTCTGTTTTTCATGTCATTCCTGAGTGAATTCAAAAGTCTCCTCTTCTGCTTTGGGTGCAACAAGTCTGGAAACGCTGCCTGAGTTGTGCCGTTTTATTCTCGGCTTCGAAGGCGTCGGAGGCAGCGAGAGTCTGCGCTTCATCGACAGCAGCCTGAGGATCTCGCTCACCTGCGACTCCAGCAGCGACAGCCGGCTGCTCAGTTTCCTAATGTCTGCTTTCAGCTCCAGCTTGGCCTCATGCAGCGTCACTTGAAGCAGGGACTGTTCGGACACCGGCTGGAGGAAGGACGGCCTCATGGAGACCTCGGTGTAAACCCCGAGGCCGTGCTCGAACGGGCTCCTCTCCAGCGGACTCCTTTCCATCGGGCTTCGCTCGAAGGAGCTCCTCGAGTCTCCGGCCCGATCGATGCGCAGGTCGCTCTTTGTGATGCCGCTGTCGCAGGAGTCGGTCTTGTGCAGGACGCTTGTTTCTTCTCCTGCCTCTCCTGCTGTGTTTCCTCCCACCTGTCCGCTCTCGTCTGACTCCTGGTGCTTCTTGGCAGCTCCACACTCCTCCGAGGCCTGCGGCGCGTTTGGCCACTCCTCTGCTTTCTGCGTCTGCTTCTCCTGCTCGACGGCAGGGAGTGACGGTTCGGCAGACATGGCGCTCCTAAATTTTGCCCACCCTCGAACACTTCTGCCACTGTTAACGAGACCTGCGGCTCCCTCTGCACCGGCACCACCGCTGCCCCTCTGACACGGCCTTGGTTTAGACTCCACAGTTACTTGCGTGCAGCTTTGCTCCGACATTCCAGCATCCATAAACGCCTGCTGAGGCATCGCCATGCCGCTCACGCTCCCTCTCCCCGCGGAGGGTTTGTTGTTGTGCTCCTGCTGCTGGGAGGGCACCGTCTGACGCTGATTGCAGGGGTTCGAGTCGGTGTGCGGGTGGTGCTCCGGCTCCACCTGCACACAGTTCTGATCCAAGGCCTGCGAGTCTCTCTGCTGCTTGAACCTCTGGAACAACTTGCGAACGGGGTGGTCCTCTGGGATGGAGAGCGCCACCTCGCTCTTCTGACGCTCCTTCTCCCTCTTCACATCAGCAATCTTTCTGAAAATCACCTGAAAAAAACCCCCCAGAAAGTCTGTGTATGAAGAAAGCGATAATTTGACTGCCTCGCACATGAGAACCTGTTACAGCCGCTTTAATAATCTCTTTATTTTCACTTCTGTCGGTCTTCATCTCAGTGAATCAGTTGCACACACAGTACCGTACAACTTCTATGAGTGAGCATGTTGCTCCAGTGTGTGAATGGACGAAATGCAGAGAAATATATTCTTATTAGCTTGATTGCTGATAGCAGTTGAACTGGTCACTGAGGACAACAGCAAATCTGCTAATTTCCCCAAATTCTGCAGCACATTTTTACAGGCAAAGGTTGAAGAGATGAGCAAACAATTAAACAAAACATGCAATGATTTGCAAACCGTTCAACTATAAAAAGTAAGTGTTTGCTTTCATATTTTATCAACATATGATTAAGGTGTCAGTGATTCCTGAAGGGCCACTGTCCTGCAAGTTTTAGTTGTTTCTCTGCTTTGACACACCTGATTTCAGTGAGTGATTAACAGGCCTCCGCAGGACTTGAAGACAAACAACTATAACGTAGAAGTTAATATACCCCTTTTTTAATTCCAGTGCTGTTTTGGTTTTGTCCTGACAATAAGTATGTTCTCTAAACTTCCCTTCACGTTAAGCTCTTACCAACATTTTGTCTCGAAATGTCCTTTTTTGGTCTTTTGGTGGTGATGTTTCACAAAGATGACTGCAATGTAAAGTAAGACAATACACTAAAATGTTGGAGAGAAAAAAACAAGCTAATGTGATCAAATTCAAAGTGAGTCTATGTTAAATACACTCATTTTGAATTTGATCTCATTTGAGAGTTTATTTTTTTAACTAACACCCCCATATTTGTTTTTAATTAAATATAAGATCTAAGTGATTTCCAAATCTCTGCCCCCTGTTTTTATGTACATTTTGATCAACATATTCCATTTTTATGGAGTCAGTCTTCTTTTTCAAGCACATGCAAGCAAATTAAATTTGATGCAGCTGACGGGGGGTGGGTGTGTGGGTGTGTGTGTGTGGGGGGGGGGGGGTGCAATTTAAGCTTAGGCAAACAGGAAAAGTCCCCAAAGCTCCTCAGATTAATAATAGATGGTATAATATTCATGTAATATGTTTGAAGAGTCATAAATCTTTCAACACGCAGCCATTTGTTTAGATTTAGAGCTGCTTCATCGAGTCCGAGTGATTTCACTTAATGTGATTTCTTCAAGAAGAAAACGGGAAATCAAATTCTGGTTATTCAAAAATATTAGAAACCGCAGCCTAACGCAGTTACTTCCTCTATAAAGCTGTTTCTGTTGACTCGCTGTTATTTGAACGGTTCTAATATTCCTGAGTTTGCGTTCCCGCTCTTTGGTTATATTGTGGAATTATGCCTCCGTGGAAAGCCTTCACAAAATGTAATATTCTTTAAAGCTTCTGCAGCCCCAGAAGTTTCTCCTTTGAGCGAATCCCCGACCGAAACACAAAACCACCCGCACAGAAAAAAGATTTGATCTTGATTCTGAAGGAAATATTCGTTAAGAATTTATGACATGTTGATCTTAAAGGGTAATATCAACAACTTGCTTTAATGGCTGAATATTACAACATCTCAGGGCGTCAGCAGAGATAACGCAGTATTAACAACATGAGAATAGTCTGAGAAGGGTAATAAAGTCAATATAAAGTCATAAACTGTTTTATTTTTCACATATAAATCAATATACTTGAAGGGGCACTCCAGGTCTTTTGAAACTGGATTATGTGGAAGGGTTATGAACAAATAACATTTTACCTGCTGTAGGTTTGATCAACCTCAGTTTAGAGAAACAAAGTTTTATTCTGACCAGACTGACAAGTTAAAGGCGAGTTGGAGCAGAACCAAGTGGATTGGTATCATCTTAAATTAACTCAAATCGCAAACTTTTCATTGCAATTTATGCCATTTCATACACAGTTATTTACATAGAGCTTTATGGCTATTTCCAAGAGCAAGTAGTGGCGGCAGCAGCCAGCTGTGGCACTTCTGGGTCACTTCAGGCAGGAATATCAATATATTTAGGCCAGAATAACTGCTTAAATCAAAGGTGACTGTGATGTAAAGGTTTAAAAAACAGTGTTTGCATGAATGATGGAGTTGTTTTAAAATGGCACCAATCCTTTTCTTTCCTCCAAACTGAGGTCAAATCTACAACAGGTAAGATATTTGTTGCTCACAACCTTTCCACACAATCCCACTCCAACAGATGGAAACTACTCCTCCGAGTTTTTAATGGTTTTTCATGAGATCTTGTCAAACAGGCTGTAAATATTTTACACTTGACCAAACTTGTAATATAGATTTTGAATTTTTGACAGAATCCCTTTGAGAGCTTTCAGACACGTTTCAGCTGAACTTTTTTGACATTGTTCCATGGAGTACTTTAACCCATGACCCAATATATTTAAAGTCATGTCTTACTGCATGACAGAAACACTCCAGGAATCAAATTTAAATACTGTTGTTTCGTCTAATTTAAAATTAAAGCAATAAATGTGTTTTTTTTTATTTCTTGATAACTAATTGGAAGGATCTCAGAGCAGCAAGATAGAAGAATCAGATTCACTTGTGTTTTGATTTTTTTACCCGTTTCCGTAGATTACAGGTGAGGATGAGGTTCCGTGAGAAGGAGTTGGCGAAGGCTGTGTAAAACTCCAGCACTCTCATCAGAGCTTCCCTCCTGATGATGTGCAGATCGCAGTAAGTCAGCGCGCGGACGTTTGCGCAGGCTCGAGCCAGAGTGCTCTCCTTCCAGAACACGTCTCCGAACACGTCACCTTTACCTGGAGGGAGCCGGAAACCATCGATTCATTAGTCTTGGGCATCCCCTGTCGGTTATAGCAGGACCTCATTTGCTGAAAACAGGCCCAAATGAAATGCGTCCCTGTTTGTTTCGGGGAATTGCTCTGAATTACCTAGTATGGCGATGACCTCGTCGTCCTGGATGACCTCGAGCGAACCGGAGATGACAAAGCAGAGCGTATCAACGCTCTCGCCGATGTGGAAAATGAGGTCTCCAGGTGCGCAGTGGGTGGTCTGAAACTCCACAGCGAGGGAGCGTAAACAGCCGTCACTCGCCAAACGGAACGCCGGATGGTCGTTGAACACCTGCCTGTTGAGATGCACACAAATGTCTGCACGCATGTCTTTGGGACAGATGGAGAGAACCTGAGGGAGACAAGATTTGTCCAAAAAACAAACAAAACAGACATCATTAAGTTGTATTTTGTTAAATGTGGAACACATCAGATTTTTAGTGATCTGTAAAAATCACCAACTAAGTGATGCTTTATTTCTTTCAAAGCTGCACGATATTTAATTTTTCAGACTGTAAAGCATGAATGCAACAATTGTCAACCATCATCAGTCACACAGGTGTTTTGCACAAGAGTTATGTAACAAAAAAAAGTTAATTTTGACTCAAAATTGTTCTAAAAAACTAAGTTAAATCTTAAAAAAGGTACATCCAATTAAAACCTTCCACTGAGGTGGCTGCAGGCTGTAGCTGCCCTTGCTAAGTTTCTGTCAGGGCAACTTTTAAAAGGATAGTTTGTATTTTTTTAAATAGGGTTTTATGAAATAATTAGTATTCAGTATCTTACTGCAGCAGACAACAGTCAGAGCAATTTCAGTTTGAAGAATCAGAGAGAAAATTTCACAGCAGATTTAGAATAACCACTTGGTGTATTTCAGCCATCTGAAACTACTCAAACCTCAACAAACGTTATAGTGACTCAAGTGAACACCATTTTACAAGTTTAGGTGGTTAACTTTTGAGCTATTTACACTGAATTCTGGTCATGTTGGAAAATTGGCCCACTGCATTACGTTCTGTCTGCTGTCTACTGCAGCCAGGTTACTGACTGATGATTACAACTCTTCAAAATACATGAACTATATACAAACTCTTTAAGATAATGCTTGATAAATGAAGATGACACAAAGTCTAAGAGAACATACTTCAATTTTGTCTATTTGCTAGAGCTGCACATTCAGTTTTCATTTTCAGATTCTTAATCTTATTTATTCTGAAAGGGAGGAGTCTGATTTGTGTCAATTTCACCACTGAAAATAAGAAAACAGGGTCTTATCGATTGAATGGATAAATAAAATATATTTTGTGCATGTGTATGTGTGAGAGAAGGTTTGAACAACTCTGCGGTGAGCGTTGGTGCAGCCGGTACCTTGTCTGTGTCAATCCCTTTAGACATGGCCCAGGTGGAGACAATGAAGTCCATGACCCGCTCGCTCAGACCTTTGGGGACCTGATACAACTTGAGGAAGTCGCGCACGTTGTTGAGCATCTCGTGGTATCTGTTTGTGTTGGTGTACATCTGCTGGAAGATGGTGGTGACGTTTCCAAAGATGGTGGCATAAAGCAGCGCTAAAAGAAAAAAAAAGGTTGCTAAGGTGTAAAAACGTTCCTCAGAAAGCTTCAGCTTTGATGTGCTTTAACTTGGAGCATGACCCACTGACACCCTGAACATGATTTTTCTTTCTGTCCGTGTAATGATGACCTTATAACTCCACCTTCATGCTTTAACAACTAAAAGCGAGTTCTTTTATTCACATCCAGCTTCTCCACTTGAAACATTTTTGAAATTGTGGCCAAGCAGCACAGTTTGAGGTTCATCTGGGTGCTTTCTGGACTGACTATAGCATTTCCCGATGTTCCAATAAACACTTTTCTATGAGCTAAAATGTGAAAGTTTTCTGTGTATCATTAATCTTGGTCTTGAGTTCACTAATTACAATAAACTAAAAATTCCTAATGTTTTGTACAAAAAGACAATTTAGATCCCCACATCTGCGTGAATCACAACTAATCTGCTCTAAAAATGACGTGAGTCAGTCCAGTTTTGGCCCAAGGCTAGGGTTAGGGTCTCCTCAGGTTTGAAGGGGTTAGGGCTT
>NC_051448.1:11482729-11487599 GCF_001649575.2 Kryptolebias marmoratus
GTAATCATCAAAATTAAACGAAATAAACATTTGAAATATATGAGTTTGTATGTAATGTATGAATATAATATACAAGTTTCACTTTTTAAATGGAATTACTGAAATCAATCTACTTTTTCATGATATTCTAATTTTATGACCAGCACCTGTAAAACCAAGCACCTAGGCTTGCAGACTGCTTCTACAAACATTTGTGAAAGAATGGCTCGCTCTCAGGAGCTCAGTGAATTCCAGCGTGATGCAGTGATAGGATGCCACCTGAGCAGTAATTTCAATCATAAAATTTCCTCACTACTAATATTCCACAGTCCGCTGTTAGGGGTGTTATAACAAACTGGAAGCGATTAGGAATGACAATAACTCAAAGTGGTAGGCCATGTAAAATCCCAGCGTGGGCTCAGAGGATGCTGAGGCTCGTAGGGCACAGAGATCACCAACGTTCTGCAGAGTTAACAGCTACAGACCTCCAGACTTCATGTGGCCTTCAGATCAGCTCAAGAACGGCGCAGAGAGCTTCATGGAATGGGTTTCAATAGCACGGTTCTTGTCTGACTGAATTGAGCCAAGTGTTAAGTTTGGTGGAGGGAGGATCATGGTGTGGGGTTGTTTTTCGGGAGCTGGACTCGGCTGCTTAGTTCCAGTGAAAGGAACTCTTAATGCTTCAGCAGACCGAGACATGTTGGATAATTTCATACTCTTAACTCTGTGGCAACAGTTTGGGGATGGCCTCTTCCTGTTCCAGTGTACAAAGCAAGGTCCATAAAGACATGGACGAGTGAGAACAGAACACCTTTGGGTTGAATCAGAGCAGAGACTGAGAGCCAGGCCTTCTGTCCAACATCAGTGTCTGATCTCACAGATGAGCTTCTGGAAGAATGGTCAAAACACTCCTGAATCTGTGGAAATCTTTCCCAGAAGAATTGAAGCTGTTCTAGCTGCAACATCAGATTAAACCCCATGGATTAAGAATGGGAGTTCACATGTGTATGAAGGGAGACGAGGGAATACTTTTGGCAATATAGTGTAAGTCTGAAAAAACTGTTCAGGCCCGATGAAGCAAAAAGACTCACCATATTCATTCTGCTCTCTCCTGTCGCTGCTCTCTAGCTGAAGGCGTGAGGCTAAAGATCTGGTTGGAACTGGAAGAAAAACAAAACTTTGAGTAAATGACAGAAGCAGATCATCCAAGTGAATAACTCTTTGACTGTATATCATTCATGTTAATTTGTTTTAATATATACATACTTGTTGCTCTGGGGGCAGGCAGTTCTGCGGTGGTGTACGTCTGCACCCTGGGGGTCAGGCTGTGCAGGTGCTCCTGAACTAGCTGGATGGCTGCGGTCATCTCTTCGCTGCTGGCCAAGCGAGTGCGAGGCGCCACGGGAACCGTCTGTCTCTGAGGCACTGCGGAGAAAAAAATTAACATAAAAAAAGTCACATTCTGTGGTCTATTAAAGCAGAAGATGATTGCAAAAGCCTTTAAAACGTTTCAAAAACACAAATCCAGATCAACTATTGGCATAAAAAAAACTTACAAAATTCAGGAGCGCTGCTTTAATTACCTTTACTTTCTTTAGTAAGACAACTGTAACAGAGCATGTTCCTGGTTAAATGTGCACTCATAGGAAACGTACGTGTTGTGTAAGCTGTAGTTTTGGTGATTGAGTCCTGCGCCTCGGAAATTGCCTTCAGGATCAGATTTCTGTTGGCTTGCTTGGCTGGTGGAAGGGTAGGTCTGAAATCAATCAAATCAGACATATGAATAAAGGATTAAGTACAAAATACGAATAGTAATGCCTAATATACAGAAGACTGATGCAAAATCAGATTTAAGGGCTTAATGCTGACTTTCGTTCAGGTTTGGACGGGAGCGACACTCTACTGGACAGGCCTCTGCCGCTATAACTCATCTCTTCTTCTTCCTCTGCGTCATCGCTGTCCTCGTCTGCAGCTTGGTTCACTCGAACAACGGAGCTCGCCATCGGCGCCCTCCGCTTTCGTGACATCTCGTCCTGTTGCGCAAAGTAGCCGAAACATGATTATCATGGACCGCCCCGCCAACCCAGAGCTCCAACACATCGACTGAAACTGAGCATCACAAGCAAAAACACTGTACTGTGGAAAGTCTTGTCACCCCTTATTTCTCTATATTTACTTTCAAAGAGTCAACCGTTTTTATAATCTTTTAAACGAGCGGTGAGCAATACTTTTACTTTCTGAAGGCCTTTCAAAAGACTTTCTTTCAGTCCTGTTCTTGTATCTAATCTTTTTCAGAAGAATGCATTTTGTTTTTGTTTCTGCATCTGTTCTTTGATAGTCTTTTCACGTCTACAAGCAATAGTGTGTTGCTGCCGCTTTGGATCCGTCTCAGGAGTACTCAGAACCATCCAGTGCGTGGACTACTCTGTGCCTTGCGCTCTGGAAAAACAATGTCTCGGTGGTTAAATATCTGCTTTGAGTGAGTTCAAATGTTAAAACTGTTAAATGTAGAGCTGTTTTCTGTGTTTGTTCCACTTGTCCTTTTTAAAAAAAAATTTTATGATGAAATTGGTTGTTGTCAGGTTTTCTCAGCTAACTCAAGCTCATCTCCAAAAGCCAGAGGACTGGAAGCAAAGCCATCAGCTTAGGCTGAATACCCATAACTCTTAAAAACAAAATTAACTTTATGGAAGCTGGGATTGACACAGCCGGATACATCTGTGTAGCCTAAATTCTGACCTATGATGCATTCAGACATGAAAAAAAGTTACTAAACTGAATCAGTGTTGTCGACACATAGAAAACTTAGCAAAGAACTAATTATAAGATGGCTCTTAAGGCGCGTTGTTAAAGAAAAGAAATGACAGCTGCCTGGAGATTTTTGAAAAGTGTTGTAATTTATATTTAAAGGAGGACCTTATTTTACCTTGCTAATTCCAGGTCTGGATGTTCTGCTGCTTCTGCCGTCCTGCTGCCTCACGCTAGAAGAGCCTTCTGAGGGTCGACACATTTCCAATGACGTAAACTTGCTCTGACCCGGTCTGTAGATTTCAGCTGTGGGCCTACTGGCTCTGCGGTGTGTGCGACTGTTGTTGTTGGTTTCAACAGGCTCCTCAGCAATGAGGTCGTCATCCATCTCGGGTTTAATGTCAATAACAGCCTCTGAGGGGAGCGGATCCATGAGAGGCTTAATAGATGAGGTAAATCGAGAAGAGCCCTTTCCGAAACTCCCTTTCCTAGAAACACAAGGCATTAGCACATTATGTTTCTCAAGAGAAAACAACAGGAAAATACGAAACATCAGGAAAAAAAAAAAACACTCCACGCACCTGCTTTCATGAGCAGAACTGGACACAGGGGCTTCAGTCTTTTCAGAACGTGAGCTGGACACCGTCAGCACCTTCAACTCGTCCGCTCTGCTGTTTTCACCCATGGATGAGTGACTCTTCCCAGTCACAGTAACGGTGTCAGACTCCAGCTGCTTCAGGGATGCAGGCTCTAAAATTAAGCAAACAAGACAGAAGGTACAACAATAAGCACACATTATTTACAAAACATTATAAAACAAACGTTTGCTTAAGGGTTAAATGGTTAAAACATCATAAATGTTTTCAGCAAAGCATGGCTCACCCCCAGCAACACATCTTAATTTCTCCAAAACACCATGTAGCCTAAAATAAACAAAACAAATTACATTAATGGCGAAAAGAATCCTAATACATATAATGTAAATAAACAAACAACACTCCTAGAATTAAAAAAACCGAGGATCGTACCATGTTGTAAACTTAACCGTGTTGTTTCCAAGGAACAGAGAGAGATCCTCAGTCATCTGCTGGGAGGTTTTCTTGTTTGCCACCATCACCATGATGTAGTCAGGGAGCTCTTCGTCTGCAGGGAATAGACAAAGAAATGTTCAACATGTATTGTTGTAAAAGACCACAAGAAATGTCGTACCACGCATATAGTTCGTTTGTTTTCTTGGCTTACCAATGTATGCACCGAGCTCCTGAAGTTTGCTTTTGATAGCAGCCTAAAACAAGAACAAAACTCCAGGTTAAATAAAGTTATTTTAATGGTATCACGGCTAGCACATTAGCTTCGCTAACATTGTAGCAAACACCCAAAGGTTGCCCACAACTTAGCACTGCGAGTTACTTAAACACTAATGCAAAAAGTAAAAAGCCAGCCCGGAAACCTGCTCATACAGTAAGGTATAAAAAATTCGGTTCAATAAACAGGCAGTATTGTCGTCTGACACGCTTAAGGTAGCAAGCTAATAAGCTAGCAGCGGCTGTTTTTCGTTCAATAAAACTAAACTGTTCGCTCAAACTCAACCTGCAGTGTTACTCACTCTTATTTTCTTGCTGATTTCAGTACCAATTTCCATGCTTTTGATAAAAAAATTGCGTAAATAAGTGTTAAAAAGGAACTCTTAGCACAACCGCTAACTAACCAACCAGAGACAAATATGACTTTGGAGGATCACGTGACTGCCGAGGGTAGCCGAAAAGGGTCGAAAAGCATCTTTCGACAGTTTACGTCAGAAACGTTGGAGCCTCTGTATTTTAGGGTAATAAAGAAAGTAAGTGACCATATTGTGCATTTTTTAATGTTTTTTTTTTCTATTTTACTTTAGGCCATATTGCTGCAAGTCTAAAGCTGTTTTATCTGAGTCATTCTGTCTTCACAGTTTAAGACATTCCATGTTTATTTCCATCTCTCTCTCTCTCTCTTTATATATATATAAAAAAATTCCCTTCTCACCCTCCGCGGGTGGTCTTTGTTTCATCCTCTGAGCTCGGGTCCTCTACCAGAGGCCTGGGAGCTTGAGGGTTCTGCGCAGTATCTTGGCTGTGCCTAGAACTGCACATTTCTGGACTGAGATGTC
>NC_051448.1:11488115-11563191 GCF_001649575.2 Kryptolebias marmoratus
CGGCCAGGATGAGTGCCTCTGTGCTGTCCTTGAGTCCAGCTTTTTCCAGCCATTGGTAGGATTTCCCGATATCAGCCACTTCAGTTATTTGTCGGTGGTACATCCCATGTAAGGGCTTGTCCTCCCATGATGGTACCTCCCATGATGATACTTCCAGCACCTCGTCCTCTGTTCATATATTTGTATATATATATATATATATATATATATATTTAGATTAAATGTTGACTTTATAAAAGGTTCTGGAGTTTTGATTACAGATTATGCACCTTTAACTGGTTTATTTTACTCTAGGCATCTCCTTTGTCTTAGTTTTGATAAAGCTAGGAAAATAGGCACTATATTCCAAAACAATAAGAAGTTTGCTGCACATTTACTTCACCTCACTAGAAAAATATTAACTATTACATTATTATATTCAGCAGACACTGAATGGTTGCATATTTCATGTAAAAAAGGAAAGCCAACTAGTCTAACAAATATCTCATTGAAAATAATAAAAATTCCAGGTGATTCTAAAAAAAAAAAAATAATAGTACAATAAATCCCACTAATTTATTACAACAGTGTTTAACCCAGTGGTCTGTAAACCTAAATAAATCTCTCATCAATTAAAAATAATCAACATTATTCCAATTTCTAAAACAATTTTATTAATCATACCGTCACAACCTCAGCTGCTGTTACTTTTTAAACAATACAAAGA
The DNA here is from genome assembly GCF_001649575.2 of Kryptolebias marmoratus. Taxonomy (NCBI): domain Eukaryota; kingdom Metazoa; phylum Chordata; class Actinopteri; order Cyprinodontiformes; family Rivulidae; genus Kryptolebias; species Kryptolebias marmoratus. The sequence continues at coordinate 11,488,822 of NC_051448.1, forward strand.
AAATCAAAAACATCTCAAAGCTAAATTATTTAAACCAGCATCTGTTTTCTGCTAAATTAAAAGAATTTACTATTAGATCTAAATGTTTTCTGTTGCAGAGAGAGTAAATTAAATGCTCTGAGAATCTGATTTTTTACGATTCACGTGAAAACTTGTGATGTTTTGAATCTTAATAGCTCAAGACATGAAATAAAGCTTAAGACAAAAACTAAATGTGACCACATGATGGCGCAGGAGACTAATAAAACACCACATGAAGCCTAAACCCGTAGCTTCATACAGAGAGTTTTAGTGGGCCAAAAACCAGGGCGTTAAGGAATGAACACTTTAAATAAGATTTCATTCTTCTGATTTGCCTAAATCATCTGCTCAGCATTTAATCAGAGGCTCATAATGTAGTGGGTGCAGCAAAATTTGGTGAAAAACACAAAAAAGCTGAATGAACTTGATGATTTGTTCAATTGTGGATTTGATAAAAAAAAATGTTTGTTGTTTAAAAAACAGAAGAAAAAAAAACACCTCCTCGTGCTGTTTTACTTCATGTTTGACTTTCTAACCTCCACTGCTGTGTGTTTTTACTCTGCAATTATTTCCTGTTTTGCAGCCTCTCAATGCCAACTAACAATGGCGGGAAGGATCTCGCTCGCCGTCTAGACAAACGTCTGGCATGCTGTCGGTGGAAGCAGTCTGCTTCATCTTCTGTCTGCTTTTGTTTGCGCTCTTCATCAGGAGCTTGTGCACAGATCGCAAGGGAGCATTGTTCTGGAAAAAATAAAAAAATGTGACAAATTTTGTTCCAGCACTGAACAAAGACTCTTTTTTTTTGTAACATTGTGTTTCTATTTATCCAAATTATAGTTATTATTATTATCGCCGTTGTGACATTTTTCCACCGAAATGTGGTTTTGGCGCATAATGCAGCTCCTTGTTCATTTTAAATAATCACCTCAACCCACTGCAGTTTCATTCATCCTCAAGGTTAAGGAGGAGGTGTGAAGAGAGCAGCCTTTTTCCCATCTGCTTTTTTTTTTTTATTGTTTGCTTTTTTAGAATGGCAGCTGAAACTCTGGAGACGAGCTGAAACAAATCCAGCTCGGGGCAGGAAAGGTGCTCTTTCTTACTGCTGTTCACATCACTGTTTAAATAGAAAACGTCTGATAAACGATGCTGAAAATTCCAAAATCAACTTAAAAAAAATGCAAACATTTCTACGTATGAACACGTGGAGAGAACCAAGAGCAGCAGAAGACTCTGATGGTCAGAAATGAGAGTTTCTATCTTTCTGTAGTGTTTTATGTGGGCGACACGTTAAGTAGAAAGACTCTTCACTTCCAGTTTTGAGGAGAATATTTTGAGCTAAAGCGTAACTGAAATCTACAGAAGCTCATGTTCACATTGAGAGGATTTGAGCGAAAAGCATAAGTCTTACAGTCGTGAGAGACACGCTGGGTGAAAGAAGACAAAAATGCTCACGTTTCGAAGTACAATTTGTATATGTCGTAGTAATGGAGTGGGAGTAAGAAGAGTTTGTTTGCAAATATTCAGAAAGTTTCGACAGTTCACGAGCTAGTGTGAGACATTGGTTGAAATGTTTGGGGAAAACTCCCCCCAGAAATTCATAAAACTCAAACTGCGATTGTTTAAAAACTGTTCAAAATATCAAAATGCCACTTCAGACATGCGAAGTCCAAGTTTCTGTGACGCGTTTAAACTCTGAATGACGTTTCTGTCTGCCGCGACGTCCGCCCGAGCTGCGGAGCTCCGAGGAGGGCTGGGTTCCCGCGCTTGTTCCGTTAAAATCCCATCGTTGTGCGTGAGGAAATCTCTCACGGTGTTTTGCAACGGAGCTGCGTGTTTTGATGTATAATTTGCTTTGCTTTTTTTTTCAAAGCCGCAGGGCGTGAAAACAGACAAAAATTTTGAACAGAATAGTGATAAGGATGCTTCAATGCTTAGGTATTGTTACTTTTAATTAGACACAGCTGGTGTGCTGCATGTGGTGTGTTGCATGCTCTCTGATATTTTAACGTGTTGGATATGTGCATGTGCGCATTATTGTACGTATTAAACATCAAATTTAACCGTATCTGTTGGAGCAACTTTACCCGACGGAGAACCTGCAGCAAATCTGGAAACAAACGGTTCTTAGCTTCGCCCTTACATGCAGCACGCTACATGTAAACTTGTGTCAAAGCAACGTTGGCTTCAGTAAAATATTTTTGTGTTTCACTTTGCACAGTTTTCCTGTTGACACAAGATGCAATTTGAATGGAAATTTTGCAAGCCGACCACTGGAACATCACAAGATAAGAGTGCAGCGTGAAAAACACTTCTGAGAACATCTATTAACTGCATCTGTGACTGCCGGGAGTTGTTATCTGTACTGTAAACTTGTCGCCACAAGTCAGCTACTCTGCGGCTGGTGTCAGTCTTCCCTGCCACTCACTCACACACACACACACACACACACACACACCAAGAGCATTGAGGTAAATTGTACTTCCTTTTCTTTTGAAATGTCACCAACCAGTAGAGGGTAAGTTGTGAATCAACGCATCGGATTCTACAAATTCTCAAACCGCATGTGCCGCGATGACGATAGTGCTGACACTACACCCTCTTCCTGTCCCAGAAACGACGTGAGGTCCTGATCTACCTTTGAAACCCAGAGAGAACAAAAGCTGTGGTCCTGAGTGTCACGCTACAGCTGGGTGAGGAGCTCAGAACGAGGCTGAAAAGGAGGTGATAGAAGGAACAAAAGTCCTGTGGTTTGGAGCAAACCTTTCATTGCACCTGCTCTGACTAACTACATCAGACTTATGACACGCTGCTTGGGTTTTTTGAATTTCAAGCTTCATTTCTGCCCACTACTTTGCGACTACACTCCTGCTAGTAACACTTCTTTGCCAAGTAGTGTCCATAAGTCATACTAATGACATACATATGGTTCTTAATCATACTAACAACCTTAAATCAGATTAGTAAGCAATTCTATACAACCAGTAGCCCAAAAGTCCCAAATAAGGAGCTTTTAAACACATTTGGCTTTACTAGCTAACTAGTGATGACCATGATGCTGACTAGTTGAAGTTTTTTTGGCATTACTAGTTAATTAGTAACTAGCGCTTTAAAAAGTCAACTAGTGCAACCTAAATATTTAAATATTCCACTAGCAAACTCTAAAATTCTCAGTAATTGGCTAGTTGATACTTTTTTGTCCTTATTGGTTGCCTGTTGCAGTTTAAAATGTCAACTAGTGCAGCTAAAATGTTGACTAGTTAAGTAGTCTGGCCAATTTTGTCCTTATTAGCTAACTAGTAATGATTAAATTGCTCAATAGCTGACTAGTTAAGGCTTTTTTCGGCATTAGTGCACCTAAAAATGTGAGTCTATTAGTGATTTTTCAGGTACCAGTGCTGCAAACTGCTGACTAGTATGACTTGTCCTCCAACTAGTTGGGCAAAAGTGTTACTAGCAAGAGTGTTTGATAAACTATTGGACCAAAATGTTTAACTACTGCGACCAAATGTGCAAACATTGCAGTGTAGCGATGAACTTGTGGGCAAAAATGAGGGTTAATAGGAAAGGTTTTGAATCAACACACAGACAGGTTGTTATATAGACTTTCTTTCTCGGACAAGGTTGCAGAACTGCACAAACACACAGAGACGCGTTTGCTTGCATTCATGAAGCAGAATAGTTGCTCAGTTTTACAGACCGAAGAAGGGAGGCAGATTTAAAGTGTAACAATAAGGGCAAAGGACAACTCAGCAGAAGATTACATCCAGATGTCGACAGCAGATTCGCAAAATCTGAGCGATGAAACCTTTACTCGTTATTTTACCAGAGGAAGTGAAAGCCCGTTAAGATTTACAGCTGGTGTAATAATCACTGTTGGCAAACCAGCTTGAGGTTTCGTTAAGGGACTCGGTGGGTCACTTGGAAGCTTCCCAGCATGATGAGTCAGGAATCCACAGCTGGAAACTTTTTCAAATATGCCCTCTTGTGTTGCGTGGGAGTGCAGGTCAGGGCAGAAATCTGTATCGAACTGCTTATTTGGAGAATGAGACAACCTGGAAAGTCGTCTTTGTGCGCTCTAAAGATTAGATTTGTGAGCTTTTCTTCGAGTGGCAGCTTGGAAATGCACCCCCCCCCCTTTTTTTAAATTAATTGGTCCTTAGGAAAACAGCAGCCGTTTTAAAGGATTGGATGTTTTCTTCCTTTCTATTTTCACTCCTGCACCAGCCGCCTACACAGACCGCCAATGTTTGTTGTGTTCTTCTTTGCATGATTTTGTTGCTTAAAACAAATGCCAGGTCTTCTCCAGTGCTATCTGAACCGAAAGGATAACGTGGAATGAGGGCAGGAATCAAATGTTGAGCTATTTTTGGGTGCGTTTTTTTCCAAGACAGGGATTAAGATGTCTTATTATCGCCTTCCGCCAAAAGAGCCACGTAATCATCTGTGTTTGCTTGTCAGCAAAATATCTCCTGAACCAGGTGACATATTTGAATGAAATTCCCAGAAAGTAATTACAGAACGTACTTCTATAAATGATTCACTTGTGGAGTCAGACTCATTCAAGATGGCCCCCACAGTTAATCAACTTTAACAAACACAACCGAGGCTATAATTCAGTCAGTTTGGCAGATATGGGGCTAATATTTGGTGTGGTTGCAGGTGAGAGTCATCCCCAACACATATTTTGAGCCCCAACAGATTAAATGAAAATTTTGCGTGCAAGTTGGCAGGCAATATGGAGTCCACGATGTGTTTCATTTAATAAAAAGAACCCTCCTTTTAATGTTATATGATATTTAACAAAAACTGAATCATAGTTTAAATCTTTTTGATTAGATTTAAAGATATTTTAGGTGGCAAAATATACAAGATTTTTTTAAAACGATTGCTTAAAGTTAAGTTTTCTCTTTACGCCTCATCTGCTGCTGCATTTGATCGGTCGGCAGGTTGCAGGTTCTGATCAAAGTTCAACGTGACGTTTGTTTCTGGTTTGGCAGAAGATTCACTGGTGTTGCCGTCTTACTACTAACGCACTGTGCAACCTTTTACAAGTTCATTATTCACAAAAAAGTATGACCTTCTGTCACGTATTAGTAACAATCTACATCTCCTCCCACATGGAGGAGTTTTCCTGCAACAGAAAAATATTCATTTGGACAGGTTGTGGGTGTAAAGATTCTCACTGTGAGTGACTAATTGCAAATACACAAAAACTGATTGCTGCTACTATAAAAGCTGCTGATAGCTTTACTGTGTGGAAGTCTGTTAAAGCTCCTCTCATAATAATTCTCTTTGGATATAGTTTCCATACTGAGCTCTAAATCCTTAAATAAAACAAGCTACAGTGAAATGCTTTTTAAAAACTCAGTTTTTAACATTTTGCCTAAAAACGTACAAATGAAAACCTTTGCATTTTGCTACCTGCGAGTCCCATCACCATGTGATCATATAACCAGACTGCTGCTAATAAAGAAAACTAAACTTTTAACGACGAAAAAGCAAACTGAATACAAGTTTTCCGCCTCTTTTCTTTTAGCGCCTTCATTGGCCTCGGGGCCCTAAAAGCCTGTCTGTATAATTATGTATCTTGTCAGCTGTGGATGGAGCATGGCTTTAGGTTTCAGGCTTAATTACCATTATGTGCATTTCGCTGCATGAATAAAGCTGTCAGACAAAGTATCTGACAGGAGCGGCGAAGTTCACACTGAGGAGCTGGTTTAACAAAAAGAAAAGCAGAATTTAATGAATGAAAAACAAAGATAGGCTTTAGCTTGATGTCTAGTTGAGTTTTTTGAGTAATCTAAAGCAAACCTACTGATAAATGTGCTTCTAAGCTCTAGCACGGAACAATCTTAGTAAATTATGTGCATAATAGCCCTTATGGCTTATGGTGATTCTGAATTTGAACAGAACAACAAGGAGAATGAGGAAGAGTATGGAGAGTGAGCAGGCAGGTGAGCATCCAGGTGGGTATGAAGGCTGAGGCTTACTGCAGATCGAAGGGAAGTAAACTTCAAAACCAAGAAAGATTTCGACAAGAGAAGCCTTTACAATGAGGAGGTCTACCAGGAGAACACATGTAAACATTAACTCAGGTGAAGGATCCGAGAAAGGAAGAGAGATGACCGAAGTGACTCTGTGGTGAAGAGCGGCGCTCCAACTCAGCCTTTTTACAAGTGCTTGGCTGCGAGGTAACGAGTTTGTGTGTGACCGCTTGAGCCACAGAGTGAAGAGACAGCAGCTCCTGCTGGGCGACGTCAGCATAGCAGGGCCTGCTCACAAACTACATGTAGAACGGGCAAAGAAATGAAACAATAGGGTAGAAAAAACAAAACAAAAAAGAGGAGCGAAAGAAGCGAGGGAAGGGAAGCCTTGAGACAGCCTGGAGTCCTAAAACCCCCTGATTCTGAGAGCTTTGCATCTCCTGGGATGAACCTTTTTACAACATATTGAAACAGTTATAAAAACACATTTTGCTCCAAACTGATTGTTTGTTTTTTGTACGTTAGCGCTCGTGAGCCCTTTCAAACGAGATTATGCACATGTGTGAAGCCATTGTGCTCTGTGTTACTGACGGGAGACGAAAGTCCAGCTTGAATTCAGAGTGAGAAAGCTACAGGCTCTGCCCAGGGGGAATATAACAACCATCAGGGGTCATTGTCTGGTAATTACCTTACAGCTGCATGAAACATGCCTGCGCGAAAACACGCAGTTAGTGATGCATTTACGGTGTCATGTTCCATGCATACATTGCACTTTATGTTTGCCTGAATATATTTTGTTGCAGGAAAAGTCGTGGCAATCCGGTCTGAAAAGGTAACTGGAGAGGTGCTGACTGATATAGTTGTGTTTTCTTTGTCAGGCAACACAAAGTGCTTTGAACCTGCACATCAATCATACCTGCAAAAAAAAAAAGAAGAAATCTGTAAAAACAGGGTGCGATATGACCTTTCTTGTCTTCGCTCGTCACAAACACGCCGAGTCTGGATCTCTGATTCCGACGAACATGAGTCACGGGAGTCATAGGAAGTCATCGCCACAATCTGGACCCAGTCTGGCAACAGCAGAGGCAGGGAGCTCATTGTATGCCTCCTTCCTACAGAGGAAACAACTGTCAGTGGTTATTCACTGTATTTTCACCTCATCTGTCGACACTGTGCCTCGAGATACTAATAAATCAGTGTCAGATGGCTAACAATGGCACCGAAGGCAGATTCACATGGTCAGCCTGAGCATAAAGACAAGAATGTGATGGACTTGTTGACATCAACACCCCCCTGTGACCCTGACACCCAACAGACGCATCATCGCTACCAATTACAAACTACAAAAAGACCTGGAGAAGACTCGTGACAGCATTTCTTCGGATATTGTTGTGAAAACAGAGTATTTTCATTAATCTTTGCATCAGGCTGTCCTCTGTTTTGTAAAATCAGGGCGAGGTTGAGGTTCTTGCTCTTGGCAGTAAATCAAGCCCACTTCCAGTGTGTATTGAACACCATAAGAGCTGCGCCTGGTTTTCAACTCAGGCATAACTGAGCGCTGGAATGGGTCCAGTTTGGTCATCCTCAGGATTGCAGCCCCACATTTTGCAGATAACGCGGTTCTGCGTGCATGTAAAGTAGATGGAATGACACGTCCAAATCTGAGGCTATGATGGAAAAATGATGGCTCACCCCTTCTACTCGTACTTTTCTTTGTGTGTGAACTACTTCAAGTAATTGGGGTTCTTATAAACGAGTGAAGACAGACAGGAGGAAGACGCAGCATGGCTGTGTTAGCAGAGTGCACTCAGCTTGTCATGAAGAAAAAGACTCCCAGTAAAGGCTTCAAGTTCTCTTTCTGCCCTCACCTATGAGCCGATCATAGGTTTTTACGCCTCCCTGAAGATTTTTAAGGCTTGCCAAATATTGGTTCCATCTCTTCAAACCTGGAAAACCTTTGGACCCCCTTTGGAAAAACAAGTGAAAGAACTTAAACAGTTGCTTTCGCAACTCGATTCTCAACACTGACCGTTCCGCACAAAGCAAATCAGATTAGCTTCTTGGCAAAGATCTTTTAGGCACTCTGCCCACACCGGTCAATGGCAGGCGATCAGGGAGGATTATTGAGTTTTGACATTGCAATTATCTGCATAGATTAATCTGTCATTTCTCTGGTGATATGACTTTCCAACAAGAAGCTTGAGACTCGGATCAATAGGCTTCGAATAATAATAAAATAAAATAAAACAGCAGAGTTTAAAATGTAATTTGGAGTTGGTAAAAGCATGGACTCTGCTCACCTCTTCAGCCTTACCTTGTTTGATTTGATGTGTCAGATTGTGAGGGATATAAGAGGCTCTTGAAAGCCCAGTTTAAGCTGCCTAAGCAATTAGACCGAGACAAATCTGACTAAATCTGTTCTGTAACCCTTAATAGGTGCATTATCTTGTTTAAGCTACAGTTTGATTTCTTCTCTCCTTGATGTTGTTAATTTCAGTGAACACTTTGTGAGGAAAATATCTAGATTATAGCTCGAGTAAATAAAAAAAAACCTCAACAACAATACTAGGAGGGTTTTTTTTTCTGACCACAATGTGTCACAAGAGTGGAAACATGAGCCTTGAGCTAGGGGTGTAAATTCAACCTGACAAGACTGCTGAGATGGCTCTGCGTCCACAGCAACGCTCAGACAGAACTGCCTTGCCTCGACGTCCACACGGCAACAAAGCTCACACAGCGGGCCTCAACCAATCAGGACGCTCTAAAGGTGACAGGCCCGGGCCAGGTCTTCCTTTGCTCTCTGTCGCTATGGCTGCTGTGGCTTTTTTGTTTCGCCTGCGAGGAACGCTCAGAGGGAAGTAGGGAGACGTGCAGGAAGCCTCACGTGCCTGTTCAACTTTTATACACTTTTATAGTTGGTGTGGTGCTAGTTTCTGTGAATGTGAAAGTTACTTTTGGGGGTGAAGTGTGATAAAATGTGTAATTTTCTGTGGGTGGCACATTTCCATTGAGTTTGCTTCATTTTTTATTTATTTTTTGTTGTTTAATTTTGTCGTTATACTGATGCATCTATCTTCTGTTTGTTTAGAAACCTGTACCACAAGCAGATTCAGTAAATATATTTTATCTCAGCAAATCACTTTATTCTTCCACAAAGTCAGCTTGTGCCATTTGAATTAAACAAAAAGCTGTTTAAGTTTACATATATGTTGTTTTAGGACAGAAACAGCTGTGGTTGTAGTGACTCCAAAGCATGCTTCTTTTCCAACTTGCAGAGTTGTGCACACCATCGCACAGTGTTTGTGTAAATCCATCGTAAATCTTAGCAGGACATTCATGTTGCAATAGTCTGGTAGTGGCTGAATCTCTGCTTTGCTCATCGACGCACTCTGCTCACTCTGTTTGAGGATGTGGTCTTTTGTGATTTGTGTTTTTGAGCATGTGGCCCAGTCCACATCATTGCAGTCATTTTGCAAAAAATGAACTTTTATCTGTAGGCTCTGCACTGGCCATTCAAATGCAGTAGATGTTTACTTTAGTGTCTGCACGACATACGATTTTTGAGGAAGTGATGACACTCGTTTCATCATGTGCAACCAACTTTATGGGGCATTCCATTTGAAGGCAGAAATTCAAAGTTAAAAGAAGAAAAAAAAACAAAAAAACAGATGTAACAAGGTGAGATCTCCAACTTAGAGAGTTGTAGCTTTTTCACCAGCCCCAACTCCAAAATCCAACATGGCTGCCTCACACATAAAAACCAGAGGCAGCTGCAGTGATAAACTATTTATTTTACAGTTTCTCTCTCATCTTATCCATCCAACATCTATAAGTGAACATGTTGGTGTTTGAATGCATAAAATGTAGAAAAACACATTTTATTATTGGAGCCTGTTCTGCTGATGACAGTTAGCTTGGTCAGTGACGGGAACATGGTCAAGTTGTATACTAAGAGGCTTAATTTCCACAGTTTCTAGATCATTGCTCTCCATTTTAAGGCCAATGGAAACTAAGCATCTTTTTTGTTTGTTTGTTGATGTTAGTGTTAACACCACCTAGTGGCTCAACATGGCTATTTTACCATCAGCTGTAATTTCTGTCCTTTTGCCTCCATTAAAATGAAAATGCAAAAATTCAGAAATTTCAAGCTTGCAAACACATTTTTTTTTACCAAACAAAGAGAACACCCATGAAAAAGTTTGCAGTATTGTGTAGTTAAGGCCCGACTGTTCATCAACTTCTCCTCGTTGAGCTGAGGTCTGTGAGCAGTGAAGCATCTCTGAGAAGTCGCAGCCAGCTACGGTAGATTATGTGTGTATCCTGAGGTGACCTCCATTCTTCCTTGTGTGTGTATTTTTGCTGGAGCCGAGCTGGAGTCCATCTGGGTGTTTGGATTTGGTCACTTCGATCCCTGCCAAGAACAATACTCTTTCCATTTAGCGGCTTGGCTCTTCTGCTGGCACAGATTCCCAACTTTAGTCTCACAAGGAGTCTTAGCACGACTCCAGAGCAATTAAGATATACGTGTAAAAAGCCACTTTAGAGATAACCTGCAGTTCATAATATTTAAGCTTTTATTGCTGACCATGTCAATTTAAAGAACCGCTGTTAATAAACCTACTCCAGTTGTCACCTTTTTCCTGCCAAGGCATGCTTTTTGTCACCTCACGATTTGTGATCTGTTCTGACAGAACAATATGAGAAAGGAAGTTTTTTATTTGGTATGGAGTTCATTAAAGGTGTCAGAGGTGAAAACAGGCAGGGAAGTGACAAGAAAACTACAGCCTGCCTGATGGAAGATAACAGATCTGCTTTTACAGCCCGGTCTCACAACCAAACCTGTCAGCAAAACCTGTTCAACTGATTTATGTTCATCTAAGTCCTGACACATATTATAATTAGGACTGTTTTTAGCAATTTTGTGCTTCATCAACTCCAGAAATGAGAACAGAGACAATGCTTTGTTGGCCTAAGTCATCTGGTAGTTGTAATCCTGAAGCATTTTTCAACCTGGCGAGCAATTTATAGAAATATTATAAATCTGAGTAATCAATCAGAGCTAAACAATGTAAGAAAATGACACTCTGGAGGAGAACCAAGAGCATTCAAGAGGACTTAAAAAGCTCTCCACTAAAATATGTTCTCATTTAGCATTTTTTAGAGGTTCCAAAACTTTATGGTTTAATATTCATTAAACAGTGTGATGTTATTTCTGTAGCACCTCATAACTTCTTCTTTACTAAATACTTAATTATAATCCCTGTCTCTTTAAGGAATAACTTCTAAAAGGCAAAGACTGCTTTGATTGGACATTTGAAATGATCACAAAAGCATGCAGTCACAAAAAAGAAATAAGCTGCTGTGTAAATACATTCAAAGTGTAATCTCACAATTAGATATGCTCAGACAACTGGGTGTGATAATGTGTTGTTTGAACATTTCTGCCACCTCATGTTTCACTTTTGTGACTTCCCTTAAAACGTGTGGTCTGTTGTGTTCCGACAAACTGGAGATAGGCATCTATCCTCCCCACCCCCGTCTACGTTCAGACATTGTGGGTGATGTGTGAGACGTGACGTGCCGAACCCCTTCAGCTGCTCAGCAACAATACCAAAACACAAACTGTGGTTGTGATGTAATAACACCTCAGCATATATTGATCAAAACAGTTTCTTTTGTCTCCTTTTCTTTCGACATGTACAAAGCACTAGCAAGCTTTTCTTCATCTCCCTAAAGTACGCTTCCAAATTTATGATTGCAGAAATAAACCTCTGTGTAAAAACACTCAGAAAGTGTGACCCCCCGCTGGTCTTTGACTTGAAACGCCAATGCCCATTTGGCTTGTCAAACGCACTCAGATGTAAATTTAGCTCACATCCACGCAGCTGGCAAAACATCTCGTTGCTCAGCTGAGAGGGCCCAACAAAATATCACAGCACCGCGTACTTCGAGTTTTTCCCACGGCCGTCCGTCCTCGACATGGAGACAGGTGCACATGGCTGACTGTGCAGCGCATTCTGGATCGCCACTCCTCCTTGATGATGACCTTGAGTCTGTAAGTTAGCTGGCGGGATTTCTTTGTGGTTACAGCAGCTAACATTAAACCGATGTATCTGTGTGTCTCTGTGGGTGTGCCTGGGGTCCTACTCTGGTGCAAACTCTACACCAATACTGATGGATGCAGTCAGATGTCCAATTTTGAAGGCAATCCAGCTGGTTTTTCCAACCCTGAACCTGGAAACTCCATCTTCAGAGTAAAAAAATGGAACGCATCATTAAATTCAAATTCTTCTGAACCTGTTGCTATCTCGTTTTTTCTTCTTAAACACTGAAGTCATTCAAAGTTTACCACTCTACTTGTCCTGAGTCATGGTCAGAAAGAGATAGAAGCACTGTTTAAAGAACCAACACTCTTATCTTTCTGTTCTTTTAAGTCTCAGCCATGCTTAAATGCTGTCTTACCAGCAAGTTAATAGTGGATTGACGAGCTAGCATAGCCCAGATGGTGAACACATTGGTTTTGTATTGTCGTTCAGTTCTCTTAGTTAATTTATAACTAGGCTGGAGCCAGCGGACCACAGTGATTCATTTCTTGAGTTACAGTGACGCTAAATGACATCTTTATTTAACTTTCAGCAGTCAATCACTTTTATATTTGCTTCAGATTGTGGCTGGCGGTGAAGAAGGGTGGTTTTGTTACTAAAAAAAAAAAATAGAGATTCACAAAAATGGCATACATTTGTCTGTTTGCTGGTAGTGAGGTAACAACGTTGTTTGAACCCCTGCTTTTACAAACAGGGTTGCAGTTGCTCCACTTCCATCGTTGATCAGACGCCTCTGGAAGGCACCAGTTCAGCTGAAATGGTCCAGTTTGGTCTTAGAGATTCAGCTAAACTTGAGTGTTTTCTGGCAACATGAATGTAAAAAAACTGGGGTAATAAAACACACGAACTTTACAGCTCAGCAAACTCTCAGCATGTTAAAGCCCCCTTCATTTAGCACTAATAAAGCTGCAGCATCGCCACATCTCAAACCACCTGCCTGCCCTGCCCTCCAGCTGAAAGCTCTGACCTTGCTGTTCAAATCGCTGACTTTTTGACCTCGGCACAAGTGCACGACGGCCCGGGCCCACGTGCCGTGGATACCTGGAGCGTGGGTTTACATACAGAGCGAGGCACGCCAGCGACATGCACTTGACCGGAGCTGCAGCTGCCGCGCGTTAAAGCCGCTTGTTAAGAGCCTGTGGTGCTCGTGCATACCAGACCATCAGGGAGTGTGGATTTGAGAAGTGGCACTGACACAGATATGGGCGTAGCTGATGTGCGAACGTGTCTCGTATGCGTGCAAGATGGGGGTGTTCATGATGCAAAACCTGTGGCTCGGTGTGAGCAATGTGCCATGAATATGGATGCTTGGGATTGTTAGGAAGCTATGTACAGTGGCACGCCAGTTTGGGGATCATTATTCCATCAATAACTTCTGAAACTCTGCTGACATGACCTGAAATGCAGTGATTATTGGGAGTGTAGTGGTTGCGAAGCTTCAGCAAATAGTATCTGCGTGCCAGTTAACCAGCAAGAGTAGGAGCTGAGGAGATAAGCGCGTGTCTGTACACGTTTGGACAATTACAACCCTCCGCCGCATGCTCCAGAAAACGGAGATGAGGCGCGGTCCCCGCTGAAAGCGCTGTTGGAGATACCCCATCTTAATGATGTGCACGGTGCAGAGGTAGAACTGGAGTGATAACAGTACCACAGAGCACTCTCGAGCTCTTTGGCCCTCAGTACAACAGGAAGTCAGGGTAAAAACAATGCACGATGTTTCCTTGTCACACAGACCCCCACAACGCCGGCTGTGATAAGAGCGATAACGACCGCCCTGCCACGCTGTGCTATTCTTGGAGGAGTGGGTTCTGGAAAAACAGGATATCCCCTTTTGTTTTGGTTGGTGTTGTTTTGTGCGGCACAAAAATTTTAATCTTTTTCATCTGTCTCATTATGTGTTTTGTAGCAGTGTTTGCTCATATTAGCAATGGCCTGTGCTGTTAGGTCGTAATTCTTCTTAGTTTTGTTTTTTTTTGCATCCTGCCTTTTGTGGAAGATGGAAAGTGGGTCAGAAGGTTATTAGGGTCAAGCATGAGATTCCAGCTGGTGCTTTCAGGGCACACAAAGGGATACAGAGACAGTCTATAAACATTTTTTCTGCTCACAGGTACTAAAATATAACCTTTTCTGCCCTAGTTAGTGTAAGGCTTGTGAATGAAACACGTGAATATTTGAGTTTGTTCTCATAACTTCTGTGAAATAATCCCCGGATGTGAACAGAGTCAGAGGGAGGACGATGGAATCAGAGACGTCAGGTGGAAAGAGAAAAGTTAAAGTTCTTCTTCTTCTGGGAAGAAACAGCGACTAAAAGCTGTGAGGACGTCGTTTTAGAGAGTAAATCAAGCGATGCAGAGCGTTAAAGAAAAAGTTGAAAAGCTAAGATTATATAAAATGAGCCATGCCGAGATATTCTGAACTCTAACGGGAGAATTGACGTAAACAAAGGTGTAAACAAAGATGAGGAATATTAATATTTGCTGTTTTCTAACACAATTTTTACAAAAACGCTGATGAGTTGGAGTTACATTAACCCCCAAACAATCAGTTAATCCGTTTATTTTGACATTTATTGTGGCTTTAAGAAAAACTGATAATTGACATATGTAAATAAAAATAAAAAGCATATACTGTATATGTTAACGTTGAACTGCCATCTTGACTTTTGACTCTTCTGGACTATTGCTTTAAGTGAATTAAGTGTCTCTGGTCATGTTTTGTCTTTTTAGACAGCACATGCCTTTCTGCAGTTGAAGCTTGAAAGACCCCCGACTGAATGGGGCCCCAGGGTCTGTGCGCAGAGATCCCATCAGCAATCCATCACTGTAAACACACCTCTTGGCAGCACTATTTGTTAATATGTCTTATCTTTGTAGCACATTTGTTCTTTTCTTCGTGCTCCTCTTCCTTCATAACACACCTCCTCCCCTGCGTTTTTTTTCTGGAAGTTCTGTGAAGTTATCAGTCAAGGAAGCTGCAGGGTTGCTCAACAAATCCTCCGCGCACTAATCCAACCCACTCTCTTTAGCATACACAGACAGCATTGAAGGGATTTGTTTTTTCAGCAGGCCCCGATCTCAGGTTACAACTGAATGCAACACAAGAAAAAAGAAAGAAAAAAAAAAAAGAAAATCTCAGCTTAGACTTTGGCCTAAAAACAAAACACAGCTGGCGCCCCTAAACCTCTGACTGTATTTCTTTCAACTAATGCTAAATTTATAAACATATAAGAGATTTTTGTACATAAAAAAATGATTCATGGATGGAGTTTGGTGACATTCTGATGAGTAATCTGGTGCACCAAAGTTGCTCTTGCCTGGTTAATATAAAATATGTTAAAAATAACCCTGTTGGGCTCTAAATTGTGCAAATATCAAAAGAAAGTAGAACATAAGTACAATAATAAAGAAAAATTATGTTTTTTTAATCTGTTTTCTGGTTAATAAGGTGTCATTTGATGATGTGGGACACATTTAGATAAGAACTGTCTGAAAAGTCCTTTGTGTGCAAGCTTATTTAGAAACCTGAGGTCTCTTCATCAGGAAAATGTTTCCATTTATAGAAATGTTTTCAACAAATACACACAGCTTGCTGCTTCCTTGCAATATACAACTATTTATCTATGGAAGGTGTCTTTAAAAAAAAACAAAAACAAAGTATAGTTGTAGGATTTGGCAGAGATCCCCTGTTTCATTTGTTAATTTGTAAAGTACAATGTGCAACATGAAGAAAAACTACACGGGAACACAAAAGTTGGGGAATAGAAAATCGCTAATTTTTGAAATTGTTCAAAATAAACTTAATCAAACACATACTGTAGGTGACAGTAGGGCCCTGTCTGCATGACTCGGCATAATTTTTAAACTATTTTTTTCCTCCATCCATGCGTTCTAATAAAAAGAGTGAAACACCTATGTCACACCACTAGGTGGCGAGAATCAAAATACAGAGAAAGAACATTCATGGCTTAGCTAAAAAAAGTTGTCCCCCCCCCCCCAAGTACCATTAACAGTCTTCTCTCAGTTGACAACAAGTGAGACATACTCGTGAAACATTGGTAAAGAGAGATTTATATTTGTACGGATTTCTAGAACACAAAGTGATCGTGAACACGGGTGAGACAGGCTAAAGTGTCACTGTGTCTGAAAAGCTTTGTTTCTGGGGACAAGAAATACAGAGTTTTTCTCCATTTTGTAAAGCGTTTTTCAAAATATCCAGAATAGTGTGGATGAGGCCTAAAGGCTCCAGCGTACTCCATGAGACGTCAAGAAGTCGGTTTGCGGTCACGTGGTTGACCCGTTCGTTTTCTTGCACATCTTTCATCGTCCACAAGACGCTCGAATCAGAACTCCCAGGAAACTCTGACCTCCTCGTGCAGCGGTAAAACGGGGCTCTTGTCGCCAGCTTCTCATCTCCCCTGTCCTTATACAGATTTTTTGCTTCTGAAACATGATCAGACGTGTGAGGCAGTACACTCCATTTGGTCTTTGTAAATGTGATGGTGAGCAATAATGAGCGAACGAAGGGGAATGCTTGTTGCTTCTCAGCTCACTGTCTTTTCTGCATAAACATTCCCCACAACGACTCCTGACCAATCACACAATACCTGGCACAAAACCCTGTGAGAAAAAGTTTGCCCAGATTCTTGTGTCGAGGAGCGGCGGGCGAAGCTGAAAAATGACGCAACTTTCATCACGAAACCACATGACTGAGAGCCGACTTCGTGACTTCTCATGGAGTATGCAAACAGCTTAAGACTTAATGTGGAGCTCAGATGATTTAGACTTTTCAAGCCCCGAGTACAAGTTACACAGAAAGCTTTAACGTTATAGACAAAGAAAACATCCAGTTTGTGTGTTTTGCCATTCATCTGCATCGTCAGTGCTACAGTAGTGACTTACAGTTACTCATGTCTGTCTTTGTCTGCTGACAATAAAAAGCAGCATTAGTAGTTAAACTAATGGCTGAACCAGTTAAGAAGTAACATTGCCCTTTTGTTAGTGCCCTACAAATTGTACACACCATGTCCTCAACTCTAAATACAACATTTAAACACTTTCCTATCTGCTTTGAATAACCGTTGAGGAAACGGCATGAATGTTAGCTTTGTTAAAAAGATGCTTTACACCATCAGTAACCACAGCACAAATTTTACATCATCCGCATCAATGAAGTGTCTAATTTATTTACGGTAAAGCATTTGCAAGGATCCATTAATTGACAAAGTCTTTGCAGAAATGAAGTAGCTAAAACGTGCGTGCTGAAAAAAGAACCTGATAGTTTGTCACATGCAAGGCAATGCCTGGTTTAAGTTTCTAAAGGCATAATAATGTTGTTTGTTGAACCAACAGGCTACTGAAGTACTAAGAGTAAGTGTGTGTGTGTGTGTGCGTGCTTCAGCAGCTGGATCTCATTACTTATGTTTGCTTTAGCCCTGCTCGGCTCTCCTTTTAGCTTTTTGTGTGTGTCTGCGGAGCCGGCGGCTGATTCCCAGTAAACTGCTGAGTAACCAGAGGTCTAATGCCCTCCGCTCAAAATTAGCCTCAGACCACAACGGACAAACTACCTGTCGAATGCTGCTGTCACAGTCGGTGTAGCTTTACCTAAAAGGCTCGCTCCCAACGGGAAGCATTACCTTTGCAGTGATGTCGATCTGAAGTGAAAGGTCCACAGTAGCCAGCCCGAAAATGCTACAAAGATGTTATTTAAAGCTCTGTTCTTGAATTGTGAAAACTCTTTGCCATCAACACCTGATAGTGCTGAGAAACGTCAACTCATGAAAGGAGCATCTGTTGAAAACACGCATATCGCTTTCCACCTTACAAGCCAAAGATTTAAACAGAGATCTTACATGACCTGTTAGTGCTTGGAATATGGGATGGGGATGACTATCAGCTACTACTACACTAAAGTTAAGCTCAATATCTGTAAACTTGACTGAGTTAGAGCCATTTTTGTGTTTGCTGAGGCAGCCATCTTGAATTACGCTGACTCCAAAAGTTAATTACTCATAGATATACATCTAGTAATGACTTCCTGATGGTTTCATTAAAACCAACCAGTGGATCACGAGATATTACGCTTACAGACAGATGAATAATGTAATTTATTGTAATTGCCACACAGTTAGACGATACCTGCTGCCATCGATGATAGGCAATGATTACGTCAAATGCAATGCATCGTGGTGTGACCATTTTCACTCATGCTTTATTGATCCTAATAATTGGTATTGACTGTATTCATGACGCATCTATCAGAACAGATAACTCCCTGACCACAATAAGGACATGGCTGAGACGAGCAGTGAAGCCAGTGTCTGGTCTGTCATCTCTTGGTGTGTGAAAATGATGAAGTTGTGCAGGAACATGTGCCTCGCGTGTCAATTTATGTCACTCGTATCTGTGTGTATCCATTTTAAAGTCTGGTGTAAAACCACAACATTATCAAGAGCAGTCAGGGAAACCTCGTGTCAGACACCCTCAGACAAGCTGTGGGAAAGTGTCTCGTAGGAACTGCAATTTGCATGTGAATTAAAAAAGATAAAACATAGCCTTCGTGTGAGACACAATCTGTACAGATTCTGACAGAGGAATAATGCCTCTTTTAAAATTGATGCCCATGAAGAAGGGACAAATCGTAGATATGAGGGTGCAGTTCTGCACAAATTTTAAGGAACAGCTGGGAAATAAAAAAAATAATAAAAATAAAAAGTTTCAATCATCGATCGCCAACCAAAAGAAAGCTTTAAACTCAAATGTGCTGACTTTGCTGCAACATGCAGGAACAATCTAGCAAGAAAATTCTTCTCAACCCTGCAAGAAGCAGCTCCAATGAGAAAACAGGAAGTATCAACCACAAGAGTTTGTTTCAAAAATTAATGTAATGTAGGAAATTACAGAAGCTAATTATTAAAAAAACATATTTCCATTAATTTAAATAAAGAAATGAACATGATATGAGTGTGAAAAGTGGTATAAATTTGTGTGTTTGGTAAAAACTCACTGGTCCAGTACTTGTTTAAGTTTTACCTAATGACAAAAAAACTACACTTAACCTTGTTTATTTATATAATTTGTTTTTTTTATCCCCCTGGTTACTGTTCCAACATCTAACAACCAGTTGAAAGCTTTGGTATCTATTCTCTATGTTAATTCTTCACTGTAACATTGCTCATAAGAACGTGCATTTTGATACAGGAAATCTTATCTTGCAACCAAAAGCCTTTTGAGGAACTAAGTTTTTTCCCCAAAATGTCCCGCTTCAGAAGCTGCGCTTTCTTGAGGTTCAGTAAATTCCTGCGGGGGCGTTCGCAGAATCTACCACTGCTGATTGACACACATGACACCATTAACCACAGCAAAGAGCCAAAGCGGTGCGTTTTATTTTTCTTTCAGTAAGAATTATTTCCAAAAAGTACTCTGAGTTTCCAAATTGTGCTGTTGCTGCTTATCTTTTCGAAAAGAAAAAACACTGTCATCACAGTTGATGTCCACTTGACTGAGTGTGGGTTTTTTAGAGAATTACAGTCCATCATACTCAGGGCTTTTACTGTAAAGTAAAGCCAACTGAAAACAGAAATCCAGATGCTGTATCCTCTGGATTTGTGCCAGACTACTGTGTCTCCTCTTACAGAAAAAAAAGGAAAGGGGATAAAAAAGACCCCAGGGTTTGCTGTGGGTCTATCAACATCAGGACAACTGGCTAGATCTCTTAAAAATCATGTTGTTGTTTACAGAAAGCGGCTCTGTTACGCAGTAATGCTGTTTTATCAAAGAGAAACGTCCCAGCGCCACTTTTTCAGAAAGACAAGATTATACTCAAGCACTGCTCATGGCATTAGGAAGTTGTAACGTCAACATGTGTACTGTGTTACACTCTCCTCCAAAACAGCAGGGGTCACTACAGTAAAATCATTTCACTACACAGCAGGAATGGCACTAGTAGTCAAATAGGAAACATATTACACGCAAATGCAATGACATATTTTTAACTGATCTGCTTTAGTTTTGAACTTCTCTTGGAATTCATGTGACATTTACAATATTTGAACCTTACAGGATTTTGTTCAGTTGTACAGAGGCCTGTAGAAACGAACCTGTGTGCAGATTGTTTCTCTTTGATGGTGCATTCAGTTTATATTCAGAAGTTGGAAAAAATCAACTGCAACACCCCCACAAAGTGGGAATTCTGACTGTGAAAGTTGGGAATTTCAGATCGGCCATGACCTCAAGATTGAATATCATGCATGAAAGGTTGTGGTAGCAGCAATAATAATGTTATCACTTCGGTTGGTTTGTGTCTCAGTAATCCAGTCTCACACATACCTACTGCAGTCCAGCCACTATTAGCTAACATGTCGCTACAATGTTTGAATGCCCAACATATGGAGCAATCCGTTGTTATTGGCTCGTAGTGCTAAAAGTAGCTCCACTGGTCACTGTGCACAACTGTGACCAATATGGCCGCAGACCTTGTCCTTGACACAAGGGGCAAGCAACTCAAAGACCCAAACAGCAGGAGCAGTCACGTATAAAATGATTTATTAAAATAAAAGGGTCACCTTATTCGTGACACACTAAAACCAGTCCTCTTTTCTTTTCTTAAAATCCCAGGTTCCAGAATTGTCTTTCTACATCACCATTCAAATATTGCAGGTCGGGCTCTTCTTATGCCTTTCTGGTGGAGGCGATCCCTCTTTAGCGCACCCTCTGGCCAGTTCCACAGCCGGCTCCGCGACGCTCCAGTACTGCTCCGCACTTAGGCGTGCCACGCCCCCTCTCCGCCTGATCCAGAGGCGCCTGATCCTTTAAATTGGGCCATCTGCTCACTTCCCGGTGCTCCATGCCTGGCGTGCGGACTCAGCGCGTCTCTCGCTCCACAGCATGCCCGTCTCCGTCACCTGCGGAACCTAGTTCCCCACCCTTTCCTAAAGGCTCCCTTATATTGTGGCTTCAATCAGCTTCCGCACGTGCAGCTAATTACCGGCTCCGCGTCCCCAGAACTCCTTAACCCAGCGCGCCCAAGACGCCAAAAGAAAAACAAAACACATGCAAAAACTATAAAGCAAACAAACACACCACACACAAAACTATAAAGCAAGCAAAATATAAAACAAAACAACCTCAATTCCCCATGTGTAACACAACCATTAGCAAATCCTACAACTTTCCAACTTGCAAATGAAATCTGATGTCATTCCAAAATCCGAGTTCCAACTTCCAAAATAAATGGAACGCAGCATTGAAGCACTTCTCCTGCAGCACATGCCGAGTTGTGCACAACCAGCTAATGTGTTACAGAGGCCCCACAATGTTATTTTTGAAGTCAGAAGCAGTAGGCAGAAACTTCCCTTAACGCTTGCATCTCGTGGTTAGGTCTGCTGTTATAAGACATTCCTTGATTCATCAATGTGCTCAGCACTGGAAGCTTAAACTCAGGTAATTTTGTTTTGTTTCTGCAGTACGGTTGTTGTTGTTGTTAAGATTCTGTCACTGATGCACTTTATTTTTGTGGGTTAAAACCGAGAAAAGACTCATCAAGTGGTTTGCAGCAGACAATATACCTTCATGAAAGTTTCAAAATGACTGAAGTAATGTAGAGCATAGGTCCTAATGGTTGAGAAGCTGTGTTCTATGCTGTTCTTCAATGTACAAATAAGATGCTAGAATTTACAAAATGAGACAAAATGTGAGATACTGCATGTGGAGAACTGTGAAGAACTGGGCTGTAAAATAAATTCCACTCACAGGACTCTACAACTCAGTCTTTGTTGGTTTTTTATTTTATTTTATTTTTTTTTCTCTTCCTACAGTTGAAGCGACACCTCCCATCTGTTTAGAAGTCACACGTTTGCTCAGCTGACTTTATCTGAGTCCAGCACGTCATTGATCTGTCACAGTTTCCTTCCTCACCTTGATTCGGCACAAACATGTGACTCAACAGGATTAAAAGAGGCAAAGATTCGCGTGTGAAGAAGTGCGAACAATAATCCAACGCGGTGACAGCGGGGGCCTCGTTTCCTTCCTCTGTTCGCACTCGTTCTCCTGTTAAGATGTCGCCAAATGTCACTGCTTTTAGACATGCCTCTCGCCCGAAATCGACTGTCACTTCTGCCTTCTGCCTCATACATGATGACGCTGAAGTCCTGCACTTCTGCCATCCTGCTCAAGGCCATCGCACGCTCCTGTATATTATTAGCCAAAGTTTCAAACGTTATACACAAGCTGATAAAGTCGTGGCCCAGCAGGTTGAATCTGTTGACTGAAAAACAACTCTGTGATTGCTGATAATGCCATTTAAAAACTGCACATCTTATGGCCCACAGGGTCCTAATCTATACACTCAAAACAATTTGATTGCATCTACTGTACAACAACTCAGACTTTATAGCCGCCCTGACTGCACCTGGAAGATTTATGTGTTAGATTACAAACTGAACAGACATTTACTGACTTGTTGTAAAAGGTCTTTTTTAATATTTAAAAAAAGCACTCACTATGTGTTACTTTTCTGAATGTAAAAAAACACTCAGCTGAAAATCACCATCGATACTGTGCATACTGTTAGAAGGTCTATTAAGGAAAAAGTGCTGCCCTTGTTGTCTCTGCTTTTTGGCAGCGGTGTGGAGGCATTGAAAGCTTGCCAGGATAATGTTGCAATTATGTCTCTTAGCTTGTCGATTTGACTCGCTGCCATGTCAGAGTGCCAAGACTAGGTCACAGATCATACTAGTCCTGTTCAGGAGAGTTAGAAAAACTGGTGTGAGGACCATCGTCTAATCGTTTCTGGGATTTGTGAAGGTTTCTGTCTTTACTGTTAATGCTGACTGAAACTGAAAATGCTTAGTAAGTTGAACGGAAGATAAGGTCAATAAAGTTCATGAGAAAGAAGAGTAATTTGGTTCCACCTTTATTTCAGAAAACACTTGAACTTTTGCAAACATTAGAAGTTTGTTGTCACCCTTAGAAACAGAAGATTAGTGGTTTGAATCCTGGTCATGGTAGCCATCTGCAGACTCATCATAAATTGAGTGGGAAACAAATGGTTGAACCTATGCCAGGTCAGACATCTCTCGAATTGACAAGCTTCCTGTCAGGTGTTTGAGACAAGGACATTGGCCCCAACACCAGGACTACTGGAACAAGACTAGACAGAAAACATTGATTTGTTTGGGTGCTATCATACAAGCAAGCCCAGGAAAAGGGCCTACCTACAGAAGGATCTATGAACGCCTCAAAACCCAACAACCAAATTGCCAAAACCCCTTCTTACCAGTGTACCAATGCTTGTAAGAAAAATTGTGGAGAACATGGTTAAGACCAGACATCCAGTTTCAGAATGACAAACATTTTGGTGGTCCACAAACTACAGAAAAAGACAGCAGTGAAAGATGTAGCCTACAGCTAGAAGAAGGAATTACAAAAAGTCAAGAAATACTAATGGAAACAGGAAGCTGTGGAAAATCAAGTGGTCATCGTAGGAAGAGTGGCTCCAGCAGATCCCAGGAACAACCTCAGAGATCTCAGTCCAGAAGAGCGCAGTCCTAGAAACAGCTAAGATACTGTGGTGGAACCTCAAGCTCTAAAGTTGGTGGAAGAGGAATCAAGCTTTAAGAGCAACTGCTCAAAACTGGAACAGCAAGTAGAGAAATATATTTTATAACTGTGGAAAGTTGTTTTTTTTGGCACTGGAATGTTAACTATATGTCTCTGTGGATTGAGCTCGCTTCCCACAAATGCCATCAGACCTCATTAGTTTGGTATCTGGGGAGTTCCTAAACTGTTTCATGGGCACACTGCTGTCCTTCTTGAGCCATGTGGGCTCTGCAGTTGTGCAGAAAGGTTTAGGAGTTGATAGCAAACGTGAAAGTAGCATTTCCCTGTGATGTTTTACGCATTACACCACTGTGTTGTAACAAGATGAGTGCCGCTCAGTTTTACTATCAGAAAACGACAGATCGGTACATAAACCGGAGCGTTGTTATTCACATCACTTTTCTGCTTTTATTCTTAGGCAATTTTAATCATGTTGATCCCTTTTTTAATTTAGTAACAACATCCCCTCAATTTACAAATCAAAGCATCTGAAGCAATAATTAAATCATTTTGTGGTGATAATTTACCCTTGGTTAAAAGGCTAAAACTTGGTGCTCTTTTTGAGCTTTGAAAAAGCCAAAGCATTTCCATAAAACATGTTCACTTTATATCTATTTATAAAGCCATGATCTCAATCTACCAAAGGCTTTTTGTTGTCGTAACCAAACCACAAGTGAGACTCACTGCATGAACCACAGGGAGTTCTGTTATGACATGTACAAAATGCAAAAATGAAGCTCTTCCTTTCTGCAATCAAATGCAAAAGTTGTAATTTTATATATTTTACTGTCAAATGAACAACTGCATATTCACACGCACAATCGCACACACATGAAAAGAATGTTCACAAATGCATTGGATAAATAAGCAGCAAAAAAAATTTAAAATTTAAAATTAAAGCAGCAGTAACCTTCTCTACCTGAAATGCACACATTAGTGTCGTTTCCTGTCATTTTTTAGTTTAGTGTTTAAAGATTCCACATAAACAAAAAAAACTAAAAGAGACATCTTTTTCAGCTCCTAAATCACAAAAATAGCTTTTTGAGTGCAGATGCGAACATTAAAAACTGCACAATGAACTCAGTGAACTCATTCTGTTTAAAGAGGCAGATTCTTCATCGTCTTCATAAATCCGAGCAAGTCTAGTGCTGAGACGCAAGCAGGCACTTGTGCTCTCCCTCAAGTGTCCTTATAAAAGACATTGTTTCCAGCTAATGTCTCCAGTTTGCCAAGAGTCGGGCAATGCCAAAAGTTCCCCTGATGGGACCGTTTTAATGGACCTGTTTGAGGACATCTGCTGCCATGTCCAAATATTGTTTTTGGCTCAGCTGTTGCTGGCTGAGCACTAAGAGAATAGAGCAAGGAATTATTTTTACCCCAGCGGCCTAGGCTGTGTTAACATGAAAAACAATGCCTCTCTCCACTGGTTGTCCAGCTGCAGAGCAGGGCAGTGAGTGAGGAGAACGAGCTCATCAAACATCTGAGTGTGTTCAGAGGGTGGCGCGGGAGTGATAACGACACGTGGGACCGTTTGACCTCTCTGTCAGGGGTTTTCTTGCGCCAACAAACTTGATTTTATAATACACATGTTTTATTTAACTTGAGTCTGTAAACTGAATATGATATGAAAATACACAATTTATACACAGTTTGGTACAAACTACAGTTTTATACATTTTAAAAAGAGTTTTTTCCTCTCATCCTTCTAGATCTAGTTCTAAACAATTAATATCCTACCAGATGAACAGCCTCAGTTTGGTGAAATAAAATTAGACATGTCTGGATTAATGAGCTAACAGCTAGTTCAATTAAAGTGGATTACAGCCATTTTTAGAACATCCCTAATCTAAAAACTTTTTATAGCTCTTCATTTGACTTTTGGATTACACAGTTGTTTTGGCAGAAATGTTAGAATATTTCTGCCAGAAGTGCCTCAGGTTGCACCAGAAATGCCACAGCTAGTTGCTGATGCCTCTGTTTGTGCTTGTAAATAATCATGGAAATCAATATAAATAAAACAGTGTTGGCATTAACCACTATGAGAATATTGAGACTGAAGTTGTTTTAAAATGACAGAGCTGTTAGCTCACCTGTCAAAGTTAAACTCTGTTTCAACAAACTAAAGTAGCTCAAACAGTTATCGACAATATCAAGTGTTAATGTTTCCAGAGAGCCGCACGTCAAAAGATCTATTCAAACACTGGCAAAAAAGTTGCTTGTTGCTTAGAAAACCTTTTGTTAAGTTGCCATTAATGCTGTGAAATATAATCAAACTTTGATTCTTTGATTGCTAAAATGAGGTTACGCTTAGCTTATGGTAAAATAATCACAAAAGAAAAGCTGTGTAATTGGGGTGAGGGAGGCCGAAGGCTCCAGGACATGATGACATGATAAGCTGCTGCAGCTGATTGTGTGCAGAAAACCCTTGTGTTGGGCGCGGTTTAAAGAATAAAAAGAAGGTGAAAGGGGAACTAGGTTAGACAGAACTTAGAGCGTGTTGCTGTTCCCTCTTGTTGGTGACTTGTTGTCTCCATTCAGCTGAATGTTTAAATAAATGTATGACTGATAATTAAACCTCTGTGTAGGAGCCATATGTAAATTTTTAGAACTTGCTACAGAATGTTGTTTTGTTTTGACATAAGTTAGATTTTTTGCTCTGCTGTTTGAAAGAAATAGGCATCTGTGGTTGTATTATGCTTGAGCCTGTTGCGTGGAGCCTTTTGATTGGTTGTTTCGTCTAATTAGTTTGTGAAAGATTAGAGCATGTTTTTTGAAGAAGTCTAGCACCGTTAGAGGAACACAGTCTTTTGACCGTCACTTTCTATTTGTTTTTTTTGAATCTGTTTGTTATTTTTATTTCCTTTTGGATTCAGTAAAGACTGAAGAATGACATTTGGATTCAAGACCTCTTTTTTCTAGAAGAAACGTGTCGCGTCCGAAAGAGCTTTGATGGAGCTAGGCTAGTGAGAGCTTGCCGCACTTACATACAAGTCAAAAGACTTTCTCATGGAAGGACTCTTTCAAGACCAAGTAAAACGAAAAGAGGACTTACAGACGAACCGAGATTCAATTCAGCTGAAGCAAACGACGGAGCTGAAGTAATAAAATCCGTAAGTACGTTGTTATCAAGAGCGACAGAAGCTTCCATCGACGCGGTTGCTAAGCTAACTTGCTAACTAAGCCAGCTCATGTCAACTCGATAAATCCCGTGAACTGCGGATAAGAAATCCTGCACATATAGGAACTCTTGTCACACATATTTGTGGACCCTTTAGAAGAGTAAGAAATTGTTTGGAGACTCAAAGTTTATGTGTAAAGATTTAAAGGTAAAATAAAACGGGACTATGGACGAAGATAGTGAAGTTGCGCATGTTGGACCGAAGAGGGAGCCAAAACCCACAGAACGAGCTCGAGATGACAAAGTCACTAGATTAAAAGGGGAAAGAAGAGGAAAGCTGTCACAGCTGACAAAAGAGAAGAACAACATTGAAAGATTGAAACAGAATGAATGCAATGCTGATTTCATAAATGAAGTATCTTTTCCAATGTTTGTTAAATGTCTGACAGAGTATGAACGTATTAATATCGAACTATGTGAACTGTTAAGTGAAGATGATAAACGTGAAGACCAATATGTGTTCGAGAGTAGACATTCTGAGTTTAAACTTTTCTTACAAGGCGTCAAAGAATGGATAAAAGATTCGAAATGCTCTCCTGAGGAAGATGTGCATCCACACGACAGTGTTTCAAAGGCTAACTCGGTTGCAAGCAGTACATCGCAAGGATCAAGTACAAGTTCAATGCGGCTGAAAATTAAAGCAGAACGTGAAGCGCTTTTAGCAAAAGCAGCAGCGATGAAAAAGAAAGAAGCAATTGAAGTAGAGGAAGCCCGTCTTAAGTTTCGAAAAGAGCAACTAGAAATTGAAACGAAGCTTGCCATTTCAGATGCAAAATTAAAGGTATATGAAGAGAATGAGGATGCTCAGAAGTCTGAGATTAATTCCTTACAAGCTATTTCAAGACTCAGAGTTGGATCTGTTCATTCTGCGAGCAAATCAGAAGAGCAAGAAATGTTCTCAGATGATGAACAGACAAATGTTGATCCTCCATTATCACGGAAGTCTCGCTTAAAAGGGATTTCAACGCATGCTCAAGGTTCTGATTCTTTTTCAGATGATCTGTACCAGGTTCTGCAGCAACAAAATCACCATACTGAGATGCTCATAAAACAACATAGTATATCTCGACTTCCTCACAGAGAAATTCCAGTATTTACAGGTGACCCCCTTTCATACAGATCATTCATAAGAGCTTTTGAACATGCTATTGAGAACCAAACTGACAGTCAACAAGATCGGCTATATTATCTAGAACAGTTCACGAGTGGTGAACCACTAGATCTTGTACGCAGCTGTGAGCACATGAAGCCAGACAGAGCTTATAGAGAAGCAAGGGCTTTGCTTGATCAACACTATGGAGATGAGTTGACCATTGCTACTGCATATATCAAAAAGGCTATGGAATGGCCTCAGATAAAACCAGATGATAGAAAAGGACTGAATGCTTTTGCCCTATTTCTGATTGGATGTTCTAACACAGTGAATGATGTAGATTACATGAGCGAAATGAACAATCCGACCAACATGAAAAGCATCTTGTGCAAACTACCATATAAACTCAAAGAAAAGTGGAGAAACCATGCTTACAACATTCAAGAAAGAAAGGGAACACGAGCCAAATTTCCTGATCTCGTTGAGTTCATCTACCAACAAGCAAAGGTTGCTAATGATCCGCTATTTGGAGATATTCTTGATGTCACACCAGCTAATCAGAGCAGCTTGAAGAAAAAATCTGAACAAGTAAAGGGCGTTTCAAAGAAAAGCAGTTTTGCAGTGAATACGTCTTGCACTGAAAAGAATACCACCAAGAATCAACATGATACAACAGCTTCTTCATGCAAGATGATCAGTGCTTTTCAAAGTCCATGCCTTTATTGCAAGAACAACCATGCTTTGACTGTTTGTAACAAAATTAAAGAAAAGCCTTCGAAAGACAGAATACAGTTTCTGAAGTCGCATGGTCTTTGTTTTGGATGTCTAACGGCAGGTCATCTATATAAAGCTTGTAGAAAAAAGGCCTCATGTTCCGACTGTTCTCTTAAGCACCCAACTATTCTACATGTGGTGAAGCAGAATGTTGTTTCAGAAGAAAACAATGTGGATGACAACCCACAAAACACAAGCGAAGTTACAAGTGCTCTCGTGTCCACTGGATGTAAAAAAGGTGAAGTCACTGGGGCCGGGGAAAATGAATGCATACTTCCGATTGTACCTGTGCAGATTAGACACAAGAAAAACAGAAACATCATCAAGACATATGCATTCCTGGATCAAGGTAGCACAGCAACCTTTTGCACCGATGATCTGGCAAGAGAGTTGAATGTACGAGGAAAAAAGAAAGAAATCCTTCTTCGAACCATGACAAAGGAACAGAAAGTCTGTAGTTATGTCCTTACAGATTTAGAAGTATGCGGACTTGACGAACAAAACTTCATCATGCTGCCAGAAGTGTACACTCAACCAGACATTCCTGCAACAAAGGGTAATATACCAAAAGAGCAAGATTTGGAGAGGTGGCCTTACCTGAAACAAGTTCATCTTCCAAAATTGGAGTCAGATATTGGACTTCTCATTGGTGCTAATGCGCACAAGGCTATGGAGCCATGGAAGATTGTCAACAGCCAGAATGACGGACCATATGCCGTGAAAACAGCCCTAGGTTGGGTGGTA
Organism: Kryptolebias marmoratus; assembly: GCF_001649575.2. Lineage (NCBI taxonomy): Eukaryota > Metazoa > Chordata > Actinopteri > Cyprinodontiformes > Rivulidae > Kryptolebias > Kryptolebias marmoratus. Next base: position 11,518,314 of record NC_051448.1, read on the forward strand.
AATGGACCAGTCAGCAGATGTCAAGATAGTGAGTCACGTGTCACTGAAAAACAGGATTTTCTTGTCAATCGTATATCTGTATCGAACATTGAAGACATGCTGGAGAAGCAATATAATGCAGATTTCCCAGAGCGACAGTATGAGGACAAACAAGAACTGTCTCAGCAGGATAAGCAGTTCATGCATGCTGTAACTACATCAGCACAGTTCATCGATGGTCATTATTACATCAAGTTGCCTCTAAGAAATGACAATGTAATAATGCCACGCAATCGTGGTATTGCTGAACAAAGGCTTAACTCCTTGAAGAGGAAGCTAAGTAGAAATGCAGACTTTTGTCAAGACTACAAAGCTTTCATGGACAACATATTGAAAAAAGGTTATGCTGTAAGAGTCCCTGAAGAACAACAGAGTCGCAGTGATGGTCGAGTATGGTTCATTCCGCACCACGGAGTGTACCATCCTAAAAAGAAAAAACTGCGAGTTGTGTTTGACTGTACTGCATCTTATCAGGGAGTTTCATTGAACGATCAATTACTACAAGGACCTGATCTCACGAACACTCTCATTGGAGTTTTGCTCAGATTTAGACAGGAGCCTGTAGCCATGATGGCAGATATTGAATCTATGTTCTATCAAGTCAGAGTCCCAGATGAAGATGCAGACTTGCTGCGTTTTCTTTGGTGGCCAGATGGTGATGAAACTAAAGAAGCGGCAGAATACAGAATGTGTGTGCACCTGTTTGGAGCCACGTCATCACCCAGTTGTGCTTCATACGCACTGAGAAGAACCGCTGAAGATGGAGCCACAAATACATCAGCAGAAGCAACACAGACAGTTCTGAAAAACTTCTACATGGATGACTGTCTAAAGTCAGTCCCAACGGAGGAAGAAGCAGTTAAACTAGCAAAAGAACTGATGACATTGTGTGAAAGTGGTGGGTTCCATTTGACAAAGTGGATGAGCAATAATAAAGCTTTGCTGTACTCCATTCCTGACAGTGAAAGAGCATCTGTTGTAAAAGACTTGGATTTGCAACACAATGAGCTTCCTGTGGAACGAGCTTTGGGCGTGCAATGGTGCACAAGTTCCGACAACTTCCAGTTCAAAGTTCAGCTGCCAAACAAGCCATGCACAAGAAGAGGCATTTTATCTGTTGCCAGCTCTGTGTACGATCCTTTAGGATTTTTGGCACCACTTCTTCTACCTGTTAAGCTTATTCTAAGAGAACTTTGCAAAGAGAAGCGAGGATGGGATGAAGAAATTTCAGAACAGTCACGTCGGACCTGGCTAAAGTGGTTGTCAGATCTCAGTAAGCTTTCTGAACTCAGTGTGAGCAGATGTATTAAACCTGCTTCATTCGGACCCACAGAGTCTGCACAAATTCATCTCTTTTCCGATGCTAGCCAGGATGGATATGGAGTTGTGTCGTATCTTTTGCTGACTAATGAACGAGGTGAAACACAAGTATCATTCCTGATAGGAAAAGCCAGGGTAGCACCTCTTAAACAAATGACAATTCCCAGAATGGAATTAACAGCAGCAGTGGTTGCAGTCAAAGTGGATCGTATGCTGAGAGAAGAACTTCAACTACCACTGAAGAAATCAGTCTTCTGGACTGACAGTACCACAGTACTGAGCTACATTGAAAATGACAGCATTCGCTTCAAAACGTTTGTGGCAAACCGAATCTCTTTGATAAGAGAACTGACAGACCAATCTCAGTGGAAATATGTGAGCAGTTCACAAAATCCAGCGGACCTGGCATCAAGAAGTTTGAAAATCGAAAGCTTCATCAAAAGTGAAAGTTGGTTTCAAGGACCAAAATTCCTATTAAATGAAGAGCATTGGCCAAAACAACCTAAACATTCTAGGTTAATGGAACAGAATGAAGTAAAGAAAACAGTTGCAACTACGTGTACAAAACCATGGAAAAATGATGAGACAATGAGTCAACTGATCGAACATTACTCTAGCTGGCACAAGCTCAAAAAGGCAGTTGCCTGGATTCTGCGCCTGAAAGAGACTCTGAGTTGGCTGAGTAAAAAGAGAAAAGAAACTGTACTAAAGGTGCAGCAATCTGAAAATGAACCAGAAAAGGTTGAGATTTTAGCTGAACAACAAATGAGCACATTTAGAAGAAAGTTGGAAAAGAAAATGCTCACTGTTGAAGATATGTCCAAAGCTGAAACAGAGTTGGTCAAGTTCAGCCAGAGACAAACTTATGCAGCTGAAATCAAAACTTTGCAGCATGGAAATACACAGGTGGACAGGACCAGTTCAATCTCCAGATTAGATCCATACCTACAAGATGGTGTTTTAAGAGTAGGGGGGCGGCTGAATAGGTTGAAAATGCCAGAAGAGACCAAGCACCCTGCCATTCTGCATAAACATCACAGAGTAGCCAACCTCATTCTCCATCATATTCACCAAGTGACAGGACATAGTGGCAGAAATCATGTTTTGGCCAGAATGCGGCAAAAATATTGGATACCAGCAGCCAATGCAGCTGTTAGAAAGGTAATCTCAGAGTGCAACCTTTGTAGGAGACTGCATGCAAGACCAGGACAACAAAAAATGGCAGATCTGCCACAAGACCGTTTGCTTCCTGATAAACCACCTTTTACCAACACAGGTGTGGATTATTTTGGTCCTTTTGAGGTCAAAAGAGGACGTGTCAAGGTCAAATGTTACGGAGTGCTTTTTACATGTCTAACTGTCAGAGCTGTACATATTGAAGTTGCCCAGTCTCTTGATACAGATTCATGTATTAATGCCCTGCGTCGTTTTCAAAGCAGAAGAGGACAAGTTTCCATCATTCGTTCTGACAATGGAACAAATTTTGTCGGAGCAGAGAGAGAGTTAAGGGAGGCATTGAAAGAGCTGGACCACTCTCGCATTAATGACGCCATGATGCAAAAAGGAGTACAGTGGATTTTCAATTCACCTGCTGCATCACATCATGGAGGAGTCTGGGAACGTCAGATACGTACCATTAGAAAAGTCATGAGTTCTGTTGTTAAGCAGCAGTTACTGGATGATGAAGGACTGCAGACTCTTTTATGTGAAGTCGAGAGCATCATTAATGGAAGACCATTAACCATGAACTCAGACGATCCTAATGATCTTGAGCCTCTTACGCCGAACCATCTGCTTCTGCTGAAGGGACAACCTACCTTTTCTCCTGGTACCTTTATCAAGGAGGATGTCTATTCTCGTCGTCGATGGAGACAAGTCCAGTACATGGCAGATCTGTTCTGGCGAAGATGGTCACAGGAGTACCTGCCATTGTTGCAGGAGCGACAAAAATGGCTTGGACTAAAAAGAAACTTCAAGGTTGGAGATGTCGTCTTAGTTGCTGATTCATCTTCTCAGAGAAATTCTTGGGTGTTGGGTAGGATAGTCAACGTCATGCCAGACTCCAAAGGGACAGTTCGGAGTGCAGAAGTCAAAACAAAGACAAGCATCATCCAAAGACCAGTTACAAAGTTGTGTTTATTGCAAGGAGAATGAACCAAAAGTGGGTTTATTAGAAAACTGTTTTGTAACCCAAGTTTAAAAAAAACAAAAAAAACAAAAGGTTATGTTAAGTTATTGGAATCTTATGGCTCCAATTTAAGTTGAATGTGTAATTGATATGCTAATACATAGTCAATTAGGGGCCGGAAAATGTAGGAGCCATATGTAAATTTTTAGAACTTGCTACAGAATGTTGTTTTGTTTTGACATAAGTTAGATTTTTTGCTCTGCTGTTTGAAAGAAATAGGCATCTGTGGTTGTATTATGCTTGAGCCTGTTGCGTGGAGCCTTTTGATTGGTTGTTTCGTCTAATTAGTTTGTGAAAGATTAGAGCATGTTTTTTGAAGAAGTCTAGCACCGTTAGAGGAACACAGTCTTTTGACCGTCACTTTCTATTTGTTTTTTTTGAATCTGTTTGTTATTTTTATTTCCTTTTGGATTCAGTAAAGACTGAAGAATGACATTTGGATTCAAGACCTCTTTTTTCTAGAAGAAACGTGTCGCGTCCGAAAGAGCTTTGATGGAGCTAGGCTAGTGAGAGCTTGCCGCACTTACATACAAGTCAAAAGACTTTCTCATGGAAGGACTCTTTCAAGACCAAGTAAAACGAAAAGAGGACTTACAGACGAACCGAGATTCAATTCAGCTGAAGCAAACGACGGAGCTGAAGTAATAAAATCCGTAAGTACGTTGTTATCAAGAGCGACAGAAGCTTCCATCGACGCGGTTGCTAAGCTAACTTGCTAACTAAGCCAGCTCATGTCAACTCGATAAATCCCGTGAACTGCGGATAAGAAATCCTGCACATATAGGAACTCTTGTCACACATATTTGTGGACCCTTTAGAAGAGTAAGAAATTGTTTGGAGACTCAAAGTTTATGTGTAAAGATTTAAAGGTAAAATAAAACGGGACTATGGACGAAGATAGTGAAGTTGCGCATGTTGGACCGAAGAGGGAGCCAAAACCCACAGAACGAGCTCGAGATGACAAAGTCACTAGATTAAAAGGGGAAAGAAGAGGAAAGCTGTCACAGCTGACAAAAGAGAAGAACAACATTGAAAGATTGAAACAGAATGAATGCAATGCTGATTTCATAAATGAAGTATCTTTTCCAATGTTTGTTAAATGTCTGACAGAGTATGAACGTATTAATATCGAACTATGTGAACTGTTAAGTGAAGATGATAAACGTGAAGACCAATATGTGTTCGAGAGTAGACATTCTGAGTTTAAACTTTTCTTACAAGGCGTCAAAGAATGGATAAAAGATTCGAAATGCTCTCCTGAGGAAGATGTGCATCCACACGACAGTGTTTCAAAGGCTAACTCGGTTGCAAGCAGTACATCGCAAGGATCAAGTACAAGTTCAATGCGGCTGAAAATTAAAGCAGAACGTGAAGCGCTTTTAGCAAAAGCAGCAGCGATGAAAAAGAAAGAAGCAATTGAAGTAGAGGAAGCCCGTCTTAAGTTTCGAAAAGAGCAACTAGAAATTGAAACGAAGCTTGCCATTTCAGATGCAAAATTAAAGGTATATGAAGAGAATGAGGATGCTCAGAAGTCTGAGATTAATTCCTTACAAGCTATTTCAAGACTCAGAGTTGGATCTGTTCATTCTGCGAGCAAATCAGAAGAGCAAGAAATGTTCTCAGATGATGAACAGACAAATGTTGATCCTCCATTATCACGGAAGTCTCGCTTAAAAGGGATTTCAACGCATGCTCAAGGTTCTGATTCTTTTTCAGATGATCTGTACCAGGTTCTGCAGCAACAAAATCACCATACTGAGATGCTCATAAAACAACATAGTATATCTCGACTTCCTCACAGAGAAATTCCAGTATTTACAGGTGACCCCCTTTCATACAGATCATTCATAAGAGCTTTTGAACATGCTATTGAGAACCAAACTGACAGTCAACAAGATCGGCTATATTATCTAGAACAGTTCACGAGTGGTGAACCACTAGATCTTGTACGCAGCTGTGAGCACATGAAGCCAGACAGAGCTTATAGAGAAGCAAGGGCTTTGCTTGATCAACACTATGGAGATGAGTTGACCATTGCTACTGCATATATCAAAAAGGCTATGGAATGGCCTCAGATAAAACCAGATGATAGAAAAGGACTGAATGCTTTTGCCCTATTTCTGATTGGATGTTCTAACACAGTGAATGATGTAGATTACATGAGCGAAATGAACAATCCGACCAACATGAAAAGCATCTTGTGCAAACTACCATATAAACTCAAAGAAAAGTGGAGAAACCATGCTTACAACATTCAAGAAAGAAAGGGAACACGAGCCAAATTTCCTGATCTCGTTGAGTTCATCTACCAACAAGCAAAGGTTGCTAATGATCCGCTATTTGGAGATATTCTTGATGTCACACCAGCTAATCAGAGCAGCTTGAAGAAAAAATCTGAACAAGTAAAGGGCGTTTCAAAGAAAAGCAGTTTTGCAGTGAATACGTCTTGCACTGAAAAGAATACCACCAAGAATCAACATGATACAACAGCTTCTTCATGCAAGATGATCAGTGCTTTTCAAAGTCCATGCCTTTATTGCAAGAACAACCATGCTTTGACTGTTTGTAACAAAATTAAAGAAAAGCCTTCGAAAGACAGAATACAGTTTCTGAAGTCGCATGGTCTTTGTTTTGGATGTCTAACGGCAGGTCATCTATATAAAGCTTGTAGAAAAAAGGCCTCATGTTCCGACTGTTCTCTTAAGCACCCAACTATTCTACATGTGGTGAAGCAGAATGTTGTTTCAGAAGAAAACAATGTGGATGACAACCCACAAAACACAAGCGAAGTTACAAGTGCTCTCGTGTCCACTGGATGTAAAAAAGGTGAAGTCACTGGGGCCGGGGAAAATGAATGCATACTTCCGATTGTACCTGTGCAGATTAGACACAAGAAAAACAGAAACATCATCAAGACATATGCATTCCTGGATCAAGGTAGCACAGCAACCTTTTGCACCGATGATCTGGCAAGAGAGTTGAATGTACGAGGAAAAAAGAAAGAAATCCTTCTTCGAACCATGACAAAGGAACAGAAAGTCTGTAGTTATGTCCTTACAGATTTAGAAGTATGCGGACTTGACGAACAAAACTTCATCATGCTGCCAGAAGTGTACACTCAACCAGACATTCCTGCAACAAAGGGTAATATACCAAAAGAGCAAGATTTGGAGAGGTGGCCTTACCTGAAACAAGTTCATCTTCCAAAATTGGAGTCAGATATTGGACTTCTCATTGGTGCTAATGCGCACAAGGCTATGGAGCCATGGAAGATTGTCAACAGCCAGAATGACGGACCATATGCCGTGAAAACAGCCCTAGGTTGGGTGGTAAATGGACCAGTCAGCAGATGTCAAGATAGTGAGTCACGTGTCACTGAAAAACAGGATTTTCTTGTCAATCGTATATCTGTATCGAACATTGAAGACATGCTGGAGAAGCAATATAATGCAGATTTCCCAGAGCGACAGTATGAGGACAAACAAGAACTGTCTCAGCAGGATAAGCAGTTCATGCATGCTGTAACTACATCAGCACAGTTCATCGATGGTCATTATTACATCAAGTTGCCTCTAAGAAATGACAATGTAATAATGCCACGCAATCGTGGTATTGCTGAACAAAGGCTTAACTCCTTGAAGAGGAAGCTAAGTAGAAATGCAGACTTTTGTCAAGACTACAAAGCTTTCATGGACAACATATTGAAAAAAGGTTATGCTGTAAGAGTCCCTGAAGAACAACAGAGTCGCAGTGATGGTCGAGTATGGTTCATTCCGCACCACGGAGTGTACCATCCTAAAAAGAAAAAACTGCGAGTTGTGTTTGACTGTACTGCATCTTATCAGGGAGTTTCATTGAACGATCAATTACTACAAGGACCTGATCTCACGAACACTCTCATTGGAGTTTTGCTCAGATTTAGACAGGAGCCTGTAGCCATGATGGCAGATATTGAATCTATGTTCTATCAAGTCAGAGTCCCAGATGAAGATGCAGACTTGCTGCGTTTTCTTTGGTGGCCAGATGGTGATGAAACTAAAGAAGCGGCAGAATACAGAATGTGTGTGCACCTGTTTGGAGCCACGTCATCACCCAGTTGTGCTTCATACGCACTGAGAAGAACCGCTGAAGATGGAGCCACAAATACATCAGCAGAAGCAACACAGACAGTTCTGAAAAACTTCTACATGGATGACTGTCTAAAGTCAGTCCCAACGGAGGAAGAAGCAGTTAAACTAGCAAAAGAACTGATGACATTGTGTGAAAGTGGTGGGTTCCATTTGACAAAGTGGATGAGCAATAATAAAGCTTTGCTGTACTCCATTCCTGACAGTGAAAGAGCATCTGTTGTAAAAGACTTGGATTTGCAACACAATGAGCTTCCTGTGGAACGAGCTTTGGGCGTGCAATGGTGCACAAGTTCCGACAACTTCCAGTTCAAAGTTCAGCTGCCAAACAAGCCATGCACAAGAAGAGGCATTTTATCTGTTGCCAGCTCTGTGTACGATCCTTTAGGATTTTTGGCACCACTTCTTCTACCTGTTAAGCTTATTCTAAGAGAACTTTGCAAAGAGAAGCGAGGATGGGATGAAGAAATTTCAGAACAGTCACGTCGGACCTGGCTAAAGTGGTTGTCAGATCTCAGTAAGCTTTCTGAACTCAGTGTGAGCAGATGTATTAAACCTGCTTCATTCGGACCCACAGAGTCTGCACAAATTCATCTCTTTTCCGATGCTAGCCAGGATGGATATGGAGTTGTGTCGTATCTTTTGCTGACTAATGAACGAGGTGAAACACAAGTATCATTCCTGATAGGAAAAGCCAGGGTAGCACCTCTTAAACAAATGACAATTCCCAGAATGGAATTAACAGCAGCAGTGGTTGCAGTCAAAGTGGATCGTATGCTGAGAGAAGAACTTCAACTACCACTGAAGAAATCAGTCTTCTGGACTGACAGTACCACAGTACTGAGCTACATTGAAAATGACAGCATTCGCTTCAAAACGTTTGTGGCAAACCGAATCTCTTTGATAAGAGAACTGACAGACCAATCTCAGTGGAAATATGTGAGCAGTTCACAAAATCCAGCGGACCTGGCATCAAGAAGTTTGAAAATCGAAAGCTTCATCAAAAGTGAAAGTTGGTTTCAAGGACCAAAATTCCTATTAAATGAAGAGCATTGGCCAAAACAACCTAAACATTCTAGGTTAATGGAACAGAATGAAGTAAAGAAAACAGTTGCAACTACGTGTACAAAACCATGGAAAAATGATGAGACAATGAGTCAACTGATCGAACATTACTCTAGCTGGCACAAGCTCAAAAAGGCAGTTGCCTGGATTCTGCGCCTGAAAGAGACTCTGAGTTGGCTGAGTAAAAAGAGAAAAGAAACTGTACTAAAGGTGCAGCAATCTGAAAATGAACCAGAAAAGGTTGAGATTTTAGCTGAACAACAAATGAGCACATTTAGAAGAAAGTTGGAAAAGAAAATGCTCACTGTTGAAGATATGTCCAAAGCTGAAACAGAGTTGGTCAAGTTCAGCCAGAGACAAACTTATGCAGCTGAAATCAAAACTTTGCAGCATGGAAATACACAGGTGGACAGGACCAGTTCAATCTCCAGATTAGATCCATACCTACAAGATGGTGTTTTAAGAGTAGGGGGGCGGCTGAATAGGTTGAAAATGCCAGAAGAGACCAAGCACCCTGCCATTCTGCATAAACATCACAGAGTAGCCAACCTCATTCTCCATCATATTCACCAAGTGACAGGACATAGTGGCAGAAATCATGTTTTGGCCAGAATGCGGCAAAAATATTGGATACCAGCAGCCAATGCAGCTGTTAGAAAGGTAATCTCAGAGTGCAACCTTTGTAGGAGACTGCATGCAAGACCAGGACAACAAAAAATGGCAGATCTGCCACAAGACCGTTTGCTTCCTGATAAACCACCTTTTACCAACACAGGTGTGGATTATTTTGGTCCTTTTGAGGTCAAAAGAGGACGTGTCAAGGTCAAATGTTACGGAGTGCTTTTTACATGTCTAACTGTCAGAGCTGTACATATTGAAGTTGCCCAGTCTCTTGATACAGATTCATGTATTAATGCCCTGCGTCGTTTTCAAAGCAGAAGAGGACAAGTTTCCATCATTCGTTCTGACAATGGAACAAATTTTGTCGGAGCAGAGAGAGAGTTAAGGGAGGCATTGAAAGAGCTGGACCACTCTCGCATTAATGACGCCATGATGCAAAAAGGAGTACAGTGGATTTTCAATTCACCTGCTGCATCACATCATGGAGGAGTCTGGGAACGTCAGATACGTACCATTAGAAAAGTCATGAGTTCTGTTGTTAAGCAGCAGTTACTGGATGATGAAGGACTGCAGACTCTTTTATGTGAAGTCGAGAGCATCATTAATGGAAGACCATTAACCATGAACTCAGACGATCCTAATGATCTTGAGCCTCTTACGCCGAACCATCTGCTTCTGCTGAAGGGACAACCTACCTTTTCTCCTGGTACCTTTATCAAGGAGGATGTCTATTCTCGTCGTCGATGGAGACAAGTCCAGTACATGGCAGATCTGTTCTGGCGAAGATGGTCACAGGAGTACCTGCCATTGTTGCAGGAGCGACAAAAATGGCTTGGACTAAAAAGAAACTTCAAGGTTGGAGATGTCGTCTTAGTTGCTGATTCATCTTCTCAGAGAAATTCTTGGGTGTTGGGTAGGATAGTCAACGTCATGCCAGACTCCAAAGGGACAGTTCGGAGTGCAGAAGTCAAAACAAAGACAAGCATCATCCAAAGACCAGTTACAAAGTTGTGTTTATTGCAAGGAGAATGAACCAAAAGTGGGTTTATTAGAAAACTGTTTTGTAACCCAAGTTTAAAAAAAACAAAAAAAACAAAAGGTTATGTTAAGTTATTGGAATCTTATGGCTCCAATTTAAGTTGAATGTGTAATTGATATGCTAATACATAGTCAATTAGGGGCCGGAAAATGTAGGAGCCATATGTAAATTTTTAGAACTTGCTACAGAATGTTGTTTTGTTTTGACATAAGTTAGATTTTTTGCTCTGCTGTTTGAAAGAAATAGGCATCTGTGGTTGTATTATGCTTGAGCCTGTTGCGTGGAGCCTTTTGATTGGTTGTTTCGTCTAATTAGTTTGTGAAAGATTAGAGCATGTTTTTTGAAGAAGTCTAGCACCGTTAGAGGAACACAGTCTTTTGACCGTCACTTTCTATTTGTTTTTTTTGAATCTGTTTGTTATTTTTATTTCCTTTTGGATTCAGTAAAGACTGAAGAATGACATTTGGATTCAAGACCTCTTTTTTCTAGAAGAAACGTGTCGCGTCCGAAAGAGCTTTGATGGAGCTAGGCTAGTGAGAGCTTGCCGCACTTACACTCTGGTCTAGAACTCGTTTTGTGTGTTCGTCTTTTCTTCAACATCAAAGTTCCGGTGAGAGAAACAAAGTGGTGAGGTGAGATTCCTCTGAAAAGAATAAATACTAAATACATGGTTTCTCAAAATTACCAAAATTTAAGTAAGGTTCTAAGCACCACCAATGTTAAAAACTGAGGAACAAACTTTTTCTCATAAATTATCTGCCTAACTGGTGGAAAAGAACTGGGAGAGGTGGAGATATGAACTTGAAAGACAAGGGATGAAAGTCAGGTGAAGAAGAGAGTCCAGGCAGGATGGAGTGGATAGAGAAAAGTTTCAGGAGTGGTTTGTGACAAAGCGGTGGCAGCAAAGGTCAAAGGAAAGACTTACAAGACAGTGGTGAGAGCAGCCATGTTGTATGGTTTGGAGACAAAAAGACAGGAGACAGAACTGGAAGTGGCAGAGCTGAAGATGTTGAGGTTCTCCTCAGGAGGGACAAGGATGGACAGGATTAGGAATGAGGTCCTCAGAGGTAAAGCACAGGTTGAAGGACTGGGAGATAAAGTTAGAGAGGCCAGACTGAGATGGTTTGGACATGTGCAGAGGTGAGACAGTGGGTATATTGGTAGAAGGATGTTAGAGACAAAGAGGAGATGTATGGATGCAGTTAGAGAGGACATGGAGGGAGTTGGGGTGAGGACAGAGGACACAGAGGACGCAGAAGACAGAGTTAGATGGAGGAGGATGGTTTGATATGGTGACTCCTGAAAAGGAAAGATGAAAAAGAAGAAATGTTAACTCTTTATTTTAGTTATCTACAGTAACAGTTATACTGTTGACAACACACACACACACACACACACACACACACACATATATATATATATATATATATATATATATATATATATATATATATATATACTCAAACGTGATCCAAGTAAAGTTAAGTCAATATATTTTGTAAACAGACAGTACATAAAGTACTGATTGATTTCACTGTTAATGCACTCGCTGTACATTCATTGACCCCATCTTTTTAAAAAACACATTAACTTGGCTCAAATAAAAACACTAGTTACTCTTCTCAGGCTCTTTAGTTCTCCTTTCTTCACTTACCCATGATGACTTCACTCATATTTCACATCTATTTATGCCAACAGACAAAGAAAATCCATTTACAATGGACTTCAGGAGGTCACAGTTAATGCACGGATCGTAGATGTTTCAGGGCATTTGCAGGAAATTGTGCTTGGGGTAAGAAATTGAAATGAAAACATTGAAAAGGAGAGGATTTGTAATTTAAGGGAAGACATAAGTGCTCAAGTTGTTTAGCCTTCACATCACATTACAGTATTAATAGACCTATTCTGTTCCAGATGGAAATGGAGGAAATCTGTGGAGCATAAAACGACAATCAATTGTCAATCAAAACAAAACAAACAAAAAAAATGCTAAGGTTGATGATAGCAAAAGAAAAAATAAAATCTAAAACTGTTCACAAATTTTTATCCAGTTTAATTTGATCAGTATAGCTTTGAATTGTGTTTTTCTTCATAAGCTTCATAGTTCGAGAAAAGTAGCACGTTATTTTTGTTGATTTTTTTTCTTACTTATTGAGCACCACATTAAGTATCTCAATTTAACAACAAACAAGACATTTTTGCAGACAGCTCTAAAAAAAAGAATTTGTCCTGTCATGTTTCATTTCAGGCAAATGTGACAAGTACTGTAGCATGAAGGGACCCTTACTTTTATGACCTCTGACCTGGACTCATCTTTTCAGACACTGTTCTGTGAATAAGGTCACTCTGTTATGACTGAATCACTGATGAATCACATCCCTTTGGATATTTTTTTTTTCTGAAACTCCATGCACTCAGGATATCTAATCTACACAGAGTGCCCTTTAATTTTTACCTTTATGCTTCATTCTAGACTCAAGGAAAACATCATTTGTGTTGAGATATAATCTGTATTAATTTACCCAATAAGAAATTAGTCCAATGGGTCAACAAATTTCCTTAGTCTTTCTCATGACAGGAGACAGTCCAGGGATCCTGCTAACAGAACCTCTTTTGAACAGGAAGAGATAAACAGATGTGCAGACGCTCAAGTTCTTGACCCTGTCAGAATCTGAGAGGCTGACAGTGGTTTAAGGTCTCGTCACTTTTGATCAAATCAGAGGCTTGGCTCTTTGCCCAGTCAGTCTTTGTTTTAGTCTGTCCCTTTTGTTTTGTCTCCCCTTGTCGTATTTTCTTTTGTCTAAGTTTAAAGCGTACATTTTTTTTTTAGATTTGTTTTGTAAAGTCCAGCAGTATAAAAAAAATAAAGTGAACAAGAACCATTTGTAACTTTAAGAGATAAGTCTAGTTAAATAGTCACTCATAGATGCCACAGACTCTCCAGCTCCTGACTTTATCAGCTGAAAGCTCCCGGCCCCTCCGAAGCGGTCACCCAAACCAACCTGGATGAACTTCCAGACAAACTGTTGACCTCAAATGATCCTCAGCTGACTCTCCGGTTCACACCATGCTTCCACAGGCATGGTCGGGAACACTCAACCTGCACCTATCCAAACCTGCTGTACCACAGTATGGCACCTCTTCCCTCCTTGTGATGACAAAAGCAATGTTTGGTCTGGCTATGACGTGTTAAACTGATGCGAACTGATAAACAAACACTCACGTCTAATCTTATCCTTCATCAAACTAATCTGACAATCTGGCAGAACTATTGTTATTATTATTACCTAAATTTCAAAGTGAAAGACAATAGTCTCTTGTAAAACCTAAAACTGAGTTCCTAATCTCAAAGCATGCCGTTCAAAAGAGTTTCATGTTTTAGATAAATTTATAATCAAGGTCTTGAAGGTTAATCCTTGCTCCAGACTGTTACTCCTGTTGATTATTTTGAAGTAAATATAACTGTATAAATTAGGTTGAGATAATTCAGAGTAACTACTGGATGCTAAAGCTCAGATTATTATTCACAAATTATCAGTGTTACTTTTATTTTGTTGTGTTGTTTCATTGTTTGTTTGTTGATTCATTTGAATTTTGTAATAAAATCTTTAAAAAGACACATTTGGTTTATTTAATGATGAAAGGATGTAATGAGCTGATTCAGTCCTCAGCTGTTGAGATTTGACAAATATTTATGGTGAACAATTAAAAGTAATCTAAACATTATTTCTTTCATACAGTTCAATCTGTTACTGATCTATTAATTAGAATAAATACGCCTTTCTTATCTACAGTACACACAGTAATACAAACAGATAGAAACTGTAAAATACTACATTCAGAGCTAACTGTACCTTTTATTCAGATGACTGGGGTTCAAGTTCAGTGAGGAACAATTATTTTTGTTGACAAAAAGCTGGACTACAATGTTCTAGCCTGCCTGTGTGTGTTTGTCTATTTGCTAAATTCATTAGACATTCATCTGCAACCCATTGACTTCAACCCATTTCAAGATGGCCACCACAGCTAATCGACAATAGCGAACACAAAGTGGCCGTAACTCTGTCAGTTTTACAGATACTGAGCTAAAATCTGATGTGGTAGTAGCTAAAAGTTACTCCGAGCATTAACATAACTTGCAACTCCATCATTTCTCAACATTACATGATCTTAGTCCAAAAAAAAGGCGGGTGATATGCATTCCTTCAGTCTTTTTTTTTGTTTAATTTTGTGGCAGCAAACCAAAAGTGTGCCGTTTATTTTTTTGACATTATTCCTCCAGGCATGGACAACACAATATTTAGGTTTTCAATAGAATAACTATGTTTACCTAAATTTATATGCATGTGTAAACTTTACAGAGCAATTCTGTAATAATAATAATAATAATAATAAAATGTGTTATCTGTATTTAACAGACCTGTTTTTTGCAGGCACTTTCCATTATCTGATGACAATTCACACCCATAAGCAAACACACAAAGCAGCCCATAACTGTTTGTGGTGTTTTACAAAGTATATTTATCCCCATTATTATTTTTCTAAGGTTAACTGTAGACCCAATGTTGTAACTGCAGTGTTGCTCCACAGCTAGTTACCTTTCACAGAGGGTGTCGTGTAACCAAGTCATTATGTCACTGTGCAAACTGATACTGGCTTCTGGAAGTATTCTCGGTTGTTTGCAGAGTCAATAAACACCATCATCAGAGTTTGAACCTCGTCCAACTGGCAGACAGTCATAAACAAAACTTTCCGGGAAGGGACAAACCAGAGATTGTAATAAACATGACCCGAGAAGAAAGAGATAAAATCAGAGAGCGGAGAGCGGCGATGCAAAATACAAGAACAGAAGGCACTGAGCGTGAGGAGGAAAACAAAACGAAAAAGAGCTTCAAAGGTAAATGAAGATCTGAAATGTGAAAAAAAAAGGGTGGAAATGTGCAAATCAGTCCAACCTTTTAGGTGAACTTTTACAGCCTTATTGTGTAATACTGATGTGGCAGAAAAGACCTGGCATGATCATGTTTATTATTCATTATAAAAGAGGTTTCAAGCAGAAAATCCCAGGAATGAGACACTTCCAGGCCAGAAGTACGTCTAACCTAAGACAGTAAGACAAGCCTTTCAAACCAAGCTTATCAGAAACGGGACAAGGCCACCAGAAGTCTTGTTTTGGCTGGAGACCAAATGTCAAACTGTGAACAGACATCTTCTACACAGCAGTTCTGTTACACCTATCACTGAACCTCATTTTCACAAATTACACCAGAGATGACTTCTTGGTGGCGGTCTCAAAACATCTCTGGCTCCATCAGGCTCCTGCTCAGAAAATGTCTACAAGCACTGTAAATCCTGAGGCGACCATTTTATTCTGACTTAAGTTATTCCAATAACTTGAATAGCTTAAATATTACTCCATTCCTGCTGAATGTGCTACAGCTAGCTGCTGCTGCTGCTAGTTGTGCTCGGTAATAGCCACAAAATTTCATGTAAAAAGCTGAATTTTAAAAATTCCTGATCCAGTTTTGGATTCGGATCACCTTTAACCTGGATCATAGCTGCTCATATCTACCAAAAATGTTGCTTTTACAACATTTCTGCTCGAATATTTCTGATAATTTTACAAACAACTCTTCTTAGGGAAGGAGAAAAGCTTTTAAATCTAAATAGGAGCAATAAAAATACAACCTGAGAGAATATTTTTTGAACTGTTTCCTTGAGCTTCAATGAAACAAAGCTGGAAATTTCCCAGGCACACCCACAACTACAGCAAACAAACGAGTGCATCACAGATCATCTTTTCACAGTTTGTCTACACAGACCTCTTGTTGAAAAAACAAGTAGTACTACACAGGAATGAGTACAACTATTGACTGCTTGAGGCTATGTTGTTATAAAGTTACACCATTAACTCACTTGACTGACTTCAATTCGGGTTAAAACGAAACACACACACGTCTCTCAGTGTTCTGGTTACTTTTGTAACTTTTGTGGCTAATCTTTAAAATAAGACTAGAAGCACTCAGAGAGCGCAGACCTCCACCAAGGCCACAGCGTGATAAATGAAATAGTGCGATCTGGATCGTAATCTGGATCACCACCAAAATGTAATCCATTGTTTTTTAGGACAAATCCAACATTTCCCAAAAATCTTATCCAAATCTGTTCATTAGTTTTTACCTGATCTTTGCTAAAAGATGGACAAACAGAACTTCCTTGGTGGAGGAAACAAAAGGCTCACATGTAGGAGCAGAGACAAGTTTTTAACACCGGGGTTACCTGTGACCTTTGACCCCCATGAACCTTGAAATCATCTTTGACCCATGAAGTGTCCAGCTGTGCAGTTCGACATTCCTACATTACGCTGCTGCAGAGTTAGTGCACTGGGTCAACTGTGAGGCTGACCTTTGAACTGTCACCTTGAAATCAACAGTGATCACTCTTGTCCCACGAGGTGTCCAGCTGTGGAGTTTAACGTTCCTGTTGCACAGCTGCAGAGTTGGAGCACAGGCTGATCTGTGAGACTGACCTTTGACCTTGAATGTTGACTGGATCACCACCAAAGTTTAACGACTTGTTCCTTGTTTGATGTTTCCTGAAAATTTCATTTAAAAAATGTTCATAACTTTTTGAGTAATTTTGTCCACAGACAGACAACAGAAAACAGAACCTCCTTGGTGGAGGTAAAAATGGTTGTTTGAAGTATTTTTTTTAATTGCAATATTTAGGCTTTTTGATTTGGACCACCGTTTGTGAACACGCAGAATTTTTTTTTTTTTTTTAAACAAAAACCAAAACAATCACTTTTATTACATAGAAGCAAGGAAAAAAAAAGTGTTTTTCAGTTTTCAGAGACGGGTTCGTGCCGCATCTGTTTTGAATTAGACAGCAGTCACCGCCGTTCAAACACCCACTTATCATCTCAGTAGTTTATCATCCCCTAACGCAGACCTGAGATGACACAGACAATGGCAGAAGGACCCCTGGAGACATGTCTCGGCCCACGGGCTGCATTTAACTTTTATTACCCGTGGAGAAGGACTGGCTGCTCCGGGCCCTGTATTTGGTGGTGTGGTGTGTGTAAACGAGGGGGCCGTGGTTGTAAAGTGAAGCCCAGCGTGGCTCAGTCAGAGCGGAGCCAGGTGACTGAGGAACGTCTGCCAGAGCGGCTCTTCTGCAGACATCGTGCCTCGGATATACTTCTGCAGACCTTTTGTTTGGGGGGAACTGCCTTTTATCCGTTCAGAAGGTTTTTATGGGTGCAGAGCTGCTGGATGTCTTGTCAAAAGCAAGAACTTTAAAAAGAAAATCAGTAATTACAAAATCCTGATACTGTGTAATCCTAATGTCACTTTAAGAATGCAGGGCTATAGCTTTACAGGAACAACCATGCCCACAGAAACACACTTTTAGTGTTTATTATCACCACCACTGAGGGTGATGGTGGCATTGGTTTTGCCCGTGCCTGTGTTTGTTTGATTGCAGCATTATCAAAACATCTCATGAACCACTGGACGGGTTTGAATGAATCTTTGGACGGACGTTTACAACTGATAAATGTTTGGATTCAGACCCATTCAGGAAGACCGCCACGACTAAGCAGCAATAGCAAACACAAAAACGGTTATGATTCAGCCAGTTCTACAGATATTGAGTTAAAATCTGGTGTGGTAGTAGCTGATCGTTGAGAGTCATCCTGATAATATATTCTGAGTGCTAACAGACCTCGTGGGATCAGACAACATCGCGTGAGATCATTTAAAGCAGGGGTCTCCAATCCTGGTCCTCGAGGGTCACTATCCTGCATGTTTTCCTTGTTTCCCTGCTCCAACACACCTGATTCAGTGGTTAAATCACCTCTTCATGTTCCGCAGAAGCCTGTTAATCACCCATTGATTCAAATCAGGTGTGTTGGAGCAGAGAAACAAGTAAAACATGCAGGATAGTGGCCCTCGAGGACCAGGATTGGAGACCACTGATTTAAAGGGTTGAGCAAAACGGCTACAACTCAGTCCCTTCTCAGCATGAGGTGATTTAGGTTTAAAGCTCTGGCATGAAATGTGTTTGCATAAAAAATATTCAGTATGTTAGTTTGTTTATGAATAAATAAATCCATTTTGTTGGTGAAGGGGTGACATGGCAGTCAGAGGAAGGATTAGAAAAGCTGACATTTAAATAACTGGTATGTTAATAGGTTATATTTTAGGCATGTAGAGAAACTAGGTGCAGAGGAAGGCCACTGAGGCAGGGCGCAGTCAGAGACCAAGCTCTGGTGACCGAAGAGTTAAAACAGAAAGAGCCAACGCTTCTCTTCCTGCCGGAGTCGAGGCGTGACCCTCGAGATAGGCGCTGAGCTATCAGGAGGGTGTCTCCCTGAAACACCGGCCAGGAGGACAGAGAGGTCTTTGTCAGGGCTGCGCACAAAAAAACTGCTGAGCCAAGCAGAGGCAGACCCGTCCCCCTCTCCGTCCCCCTCTCCCACCTCCTCGTTTTTTTCTCTCTTTCTCCCAAACATACACACACTTGTCTGTATTTACCAGCAAGTCCAGACTTTCACTGCAGCTGGTGGGAGGTTTCTGTGGGGCGGCAGGAACTGCTTTCTGCCTTAAAGCAGTAGTTCAGATCTTTAGATTTGGGATTCTGTGAAAAGGTTGTGAAAGTTAACACTTTACGCTGCAGATATCTCTTCGATGGACCACAGTTTGGAGAAAAAGAGCTGATCACCGACCGGGATGATGAGCTAATGGCTAGTCAGAGCGAGGCCAAGAGCAAAGAGAAATGCAACAAAACTGTAGCTAAAAGATAACAATAAAAAAAAAAAAACTAAAGTCAAAGTTAACAAAGTTAAAATTTGCATAACCATGGCTTGAAGCTAAAATCAGCAAAACTGTTGCTAAAAGCAAACAGTAGCAGAATGGTAGATTGCAGCTGATCAGATTTGCTGCTAAAAGCTAGAGGGAGAAAAACATTAGTTACAAGCTAAAAGTTAAAGAGGCAAAACTGTTGCTAAAAACCAACAGTAAGAGAACAGTAGCTAAAAGCTAAAAGTAACAGAACAGTAGCTAAAAGTAAATGAACAGTAGCTAAAAGCCAACAGTAACAGAACAGTAGCTAAAAGCTAAAAGGAGCAGAATGATAGCTAAGAAACTAAAACTAGCATAAGAAGACAAATATTTAGCAAGTATAAATAATAATAATAAAGTAGTCATTACATCGTCTCATATCAGCATAAAGGAAAAACATTTTTGTTTAATGAAACTTAATTTATATTATTAAAGATAAGTCACCTACATTTCTATTGCAGATACAGAAGTCATAATAAAACCAGGTCAACACAAAATGCATGTCCTCTGAAAATCACAACCGCTGTGGCTTTGTTATTTAAGAAGGAATTACCCCAAAAACTGGTGTTCAGCTATTTGTTTTCTGTTAATCTTAGGTGTCTTCTTCTGTGAAAAGATCAATTCCAGCCACTTGAACTGTAAGAGGACTGCTGTGTATCTGATTCTCATATTAGTTAAGGCAGCCGTGTAATGAAAGCAGAGAAAATGCCCCAGAGGTGACGGCTGGAACTGCATCGGTAACAACATCATTTGGGCTCATGTCAGCTCGCCGCAGCAAAGAGATGCTTGCTGTGTGTTCTGGGACTTTATGAGTTGCAGTGAAAACATGAACTCTCAGTTTCCTCGGTGTGTCAGTGTCCGCCGGCCAGTTTCTCACACAGAAACTCCTGCCTCGCTGCCCCCCTGTCCACTTAAAGCTGCTGCCCAGGGGGGGACAGAAAGCTCCAGAAACGCTGTGACAGAAAAGTGAATCACTGTTTGTGTTCTCCAACAAAGCCTCTAGGTGTATTTCTTTTCTGCTGATTTAACATTTCAGGCTCCTGCAAGGTTTATTCTGGTGGCGCCTGGTCACAAAAGGGAGGTTTTATACATAATGCATATATATTTTGTTTTACGGATTGTTGCTAATTGTAGTAACAGAAGCGTGTGAAGGGATTTGGAGAAAACTCCAACATATCTGCTTGTTTGCTCACTGGTTGTATCCAGAATAAATTGTCTGAACAACTATTAAGTGGATTTACTTTGACATTCATAGAAAGAAAAAAATAAAACATCTAAAAAATACCATGAGTGTGGCCGAATGCCACATATGCTGATTTTGTGGGTGTGAAAATTAAAAAAAAAGAAAGAAAAGGTTTCGATTATTTGAGCTGTTTTCCTGGAGAGACTTTGAATATGTTTTGCATGTTGTGTGCGTGTGCGATACTGATTAAACTACTTTACTGGTGCTTTTCCAAACAAATGCAGTGACATCATGGAGCCAATTGTTTATCTGTGAATCTCTCAGACTTGTTGTTTCATATCGTCACGCCAAAACGTCCGAAAGCAGGCTGCGATTCGGGCAAAGATAAACTTGGAGCTGCTGGGATTAATATGCCATCTTTGTTCAACAACGTGTAACACAACCCCAAGGACTAAAACCCAATTTCACTCCTGAAAAAGTTGGGACCTTGTGTAAAATGCAAGTAAAAACAAAATGCAAAGATTTGCAAATCTCATAAAGCTATTGTTGATTTTTATGCTCTATATTGTTTATTTTACAGATTTTATTTTGTTTGTTCTTTATTTCCGAGCTCAGCCTCATTTCTGAGTTGTAACTCATCAATATGTTGACATGAAATATACATTTAGGAAGCAATGTTCAAATTATTCCTTTTTTTTTTTTGCCAATTTTAATTGCCGTGTTGTATTTATGATAGGATCCAGTATAAACTTATCCAAATAAGAACCAACGTAACAAACGTACTGTAGTGAAGTGAGTCGGACTAAAAAGAGATTATTAATCTGGTTTACCTGCCAGGAGTAAATCTGTCTTTTCACATCTTTTTTAGGATCATAAGAAAAGGACTCACGCGGGTCGGTTACTCCATAAAGTTTTATTGAAAATTAAAACAGCAATGTACCCATTTAACAACATAAGAAATGAAGAGAAACTGTAAGATTTGGTGAGCCAAGCTCTCTATGTACAGCGTATTGCACTAGAAAAGGAACGAACATCCCTCCTCATCCTCCCGGATCCCTCCATCGCTGAGCGTCCTGCGCAGGAGAAGCAGAGCAGTCCCAAAGATAACACAGACGATGCTTTATGAAAACAAAAACAAAAACAGACTGCTACATCTGGACTGGGCCTCACTTCATAGGGACACATGAGTGTGAAATCCTTGAGACCACTCTGAACTTACGAAAAGAATAATAAAATAATAAACAAAAAGCAAGAAGACAATACAACTGTGTGTGTGTGTGTGTGTGCTGGACACAGGATCATTTCATGTAATAAAAGAGATATTGTGGTTTTTCACTCCATTAAGTTACATTCAAACCCTTAGGATACAGATCTTTTTTTTTTTCTTCTTCAGGAATGTTGGACATGCATTTTTTTTTCTTTTAAACTCCATGTACATATATTAAAAGCCCTTTAACTGAGGGACACGGCCGACTTGGCGATATCCAACATCAAGAATGCCAGAGCGTTTTGTAAAAAGCAGTTGTAGAAAAACAGAAGTCGTATTAACCCGATAATGTGTGTAAAACGTTGTAAAATTTCTTATATAAAGACAGCAACAGGTGTCAAATTCTTGTCTGATTATTTAAAAAAAAAAAAAACAGCAAATCACAACACTTGACAGGATGCACGCTCTTGTTTTTTTTTTTTTTTTTACCCAAAAACAAATTAATATTTAAAGACACTGAAAGTTGTTTCACTCAAGCCGAGGCTGTGACAGAGGACGGCAGCGGCTGTCCAACCCGTCTCAAAGAGAGACCAAAATAACAAATAAAATAAAATACTGGGCACCGTGGTGGCTCACTTCTCTTTCACAAGTTCAAACCCGCAGCCGTACTGGATTGTAGATAAGAAAGCACAGGGAAAAAAAAAAAAAAAAAGAAAGAAAGAAGCCCGGGGGCGAGCCGGGCCGATCCAGCATCTTACAAGATCTTTAAAAAGTTTGATTAATCTACAAAACGGAAGTTCAGCACAGGAGTAGAAAGAGAGAGAGAGAGAGAGAGATACAGTATACAGATAAAAAAAGATTTACAGTGCACGTTGCAAACAGTCGTTTCTGGTATCGAGAGGGTTTAGCGCGATGAAGGTGGGCCGTTCGTGCTGAGAGATGTCAAAGGTTGAGCCTGTGCCTCGTGAGCTGATGTGAGACTTTCTGTTTTTTTTTAAAATTATTCTTATTATTTTTGCTCGATTGTTTGCCGATCTCACAGAGCCCGAGTGAAACAAGAAGCTGTGACCAGTGACTCTGGGGCTTCGTTTGATGCCAAGTGTTGCTGTCGACGACGATGAGGATGTTGAGGCAGATTATTATTAGTATTTTTTTTCTTTTAAATCACAAGGCACGGTTTGTACATTTGATTGTCTGTCTTTGATTTGTATAAAAACTCACAGCGTTCCGCGTGAGAAAAAGCACGAGGCACATGGCTTTGAATCCGACCTCCCCACACTCAGGCTTCAAACTGAATGCACCCCAACAATGAGAAGAAAAGGACTGTACACACTGAGATAGCATCTATACAGTAGCACTGAGTCATTGTACACCAAATAAATTATAATAAATTATCTAAAAAATAAGAATAAAAGCCTGTCTTCGGTACGGAGAGGGAGTAGTTAAAGTTGATGCTCGCGGAAAAGGGAAAACGAGCGAGTGTCTGCGTGGATCACATCTATCTGAATTGGCTCAGCGTTCAGTGTTTGCAGGAAACAAACTTTCAATTTAGCTACTTTTCTCGTAAAGTAAAATAAAATTAAAAAAAAAAGAAAAACACGGACAGTATGCAGCACACTTCTATGAGTTTGTCGAGTAGAAACACTCGGCGGCGTCCTAACGGCATCAATTAAAAAAATTTTCTTGTTTTTTTTTTTTTACAGCTGAGTGTCAAATTCATATCATGGCTGTTAACTACTCCCTGAAGAGAACGTAAAAAAAGAGAAAACATTAAAAAAATAACAATCAGTGTCTTCAAAAGTTCACTTCATGAGTTAACGACGGTCTTATCTTTACGAGCGTCCTTTCAGACTTTACAAATAGTTGCTGTGTTGGGTGTGAGATGTGTGAAAGGTCTGTGTTTGTTCAACTGTACAGAAGTAAAGCTGAAGGTACCACTGGCGTCTTCAGAGAGCTCCAAACAGTTTATTGCTGGAGTGATTCAACAAAAAAGAAAATGTGAACTCAGAATGATTTGGCTGAGAACGCGAGGCCGTAGATCCACCTGTGTGTTCGTCCTGTTTGAAACGTTAAAGGATGTCATCTCTTCCGCAGGCAACCCACAATGCAGCAGATTTGCGATTGTCAACCCATAGATGAATAAATCCTGATATTGGTTTTTTTTTTGGAAAATGACATATTTACCCAAAGCTTTTCTTTTCTTTTTTTTTTTTCCCTCAGATGATTGTTTCTAGTTCCCTGATTCTTCCTCTGTGCTTGTGCTTGTTTGGTTTTCAGGATCGATGCGGGGTGAGAGAGCGGCACGCGGCGACGCCAAAAAACGCCTCGGATCGTAAAAAAGCGATCTCCTTCTCGGCGCGCGCGTTTCAAGTATACATGCTCCGGGACAACAGTGCGTGAATCTACACAGTGAGGAGGAGAAAAGGAGGAGGAGGAGGGGGAGGGGTGATGGTCGCTGCAAACAGCGCGGAGACGTCAGGAACAAAACACGGGGCCCCCTCCCCCCACACACCTCGTGTCCACCGTGGAAGCTGATTACAGGGCTTAATGTTTGTTTTTGTTTTCTTGGAGAATAAATCGCGAATGCGCCTCGAGGCTTCGAGGTCTCACGTCGGTGACTTCAGCACAGAAATGTCCACAGTTCGTCTCCTAAAGGGGGGGGGGCCTAAGTCTGAAGAGTTCTCTCTCTCTCTCCCTCTTCAGATCATACAAAAAACAGCGCATGATGTGGCAGGAGAGAGTAAGGCATTCCCTGGACTGATGGAGGTCCTTCAGGACTCGACACACCAAAAATAAAAAGAGTAGTTTGCTGTACGAAATAGGTAATCTTACAAATATTTTGAAAATATCTCTTCAAACTAAATGGCTTCTTCTCAGAGAGGAAAAAAAAAACAAACAAAGAAAAGAAAAAAGAAAAAAGAAAAAAAAACAGCAACGAGTCTCCGTCCAGCGGTGACCAGTGTCCTCTTTGTCTTCATAGTTAATTAGAGAAAGAGAAAACATCCAAACCCGTGTTCCATCATACAGTGCCATCTCTTTAAGTCCGATCCCTTGGTTCCATTCGGAGAACAAAAGGAGGGCCGAGGCTGAGGCCAGCAGGAAGTCCCTTCATCTCTGCTCTCCTCTCAGGCGGGGGATGAAAGCCTCTCTTGGAAACAAAAAGCCAAAAAGGGCCATCGTAAGGCGCATCCACGCGGGCAGGTTTTGTCTCTGGTGCCTCCTGAACTGCAAAGAGAGCGAGAAACGAAGACGTGTAAATTATCAGCATTTATCGACATTTATCTACGCCCGTGAAATGACAGCCGCTAAGCGTGACAGGTAGGTCACCGTACACGCTCTGATTTCAGGGTTTTTTTGCGGTACAGCAAAGCCTTGTGAACTGTGGTGAACCCTGCGAGTTAAAACCGTATGACCACACAGATCGGATGTTTCCACAACACGAGCGAGCGTGTAAAAAAAAAAACAACAAAAAAAAAACCCAACAACACGGCTTTCACACGCACATACGAGCGCGCCGGTTTTCCCTCCGTGGCTCTCGATTGCGAAGCGAAACAAAAAGGAACTTCTTAGCGTGTGAGTGAAATACGTCAATCCTAAAAATCTGACTCTCTTTATCAGATGAGAACTTTTTGTTCCGGTTAGGACAGTCCCTCGGCTTCTGAGCGAATGTGCGACTGCTGCTCGGCTTGTGTAACAGCGGAGTCAGCTGAACTATTGTGGAAACAAAAGCTAAGCTGAGAGCGCGGCCTCCCGAGGAGCGCTCCTCTCCCACCTCTGTCAGTCTCCATCAGGGTGACGAGCCCTCATCGGTCAGACTCGCCTAAAACGCCTTTTTCTGCTGCATCCAGGAATCTCCGGCCCTGATGCCTCTTCAGCCCCCACTGCGGGCCTGAAACAGCCACCCTCAGACATTGCGGCTCGTTGCATAAGCGTCCCTGTTACTATCTATTCCCCCTGGCTCACTTCATCAGGGTCTCTACCAGCCTTGCAATCAGACTCTGCCACAAGCTATTTAACGCAGAGCTTAGCAGACTGAACTGAACTGAAGCAGCACCACTAAATGTAACCCTAATTGCCCCTAACTGCCTTAATTCTACACTGCGACGCTTATTTAAACAGTAGCCTAGTGTTTCGCGAGAAGCTCATCTCTTTGCGCTTTGTGTAGGTGGTGGCGAACACTCTGCAGTTTGTTGGCCTTTTTTTCGTTTTTTTTTTTTTTTTGGCTATTACACGCCAAACAATTAAGATAACTGACGTTGTGCAAGCTTGCCCCCTTCGCTCAGCATCATGGTGGGCTTGTTGGCCACAAAAAATGAGTCAAACTACAAATGAAAGTCTGCCTCACTGACTCGGAGAAGTCTAACAATAGCAGCAGTGAGCGTTAAAGCGAAGCGACTGATCAAAATAAAAACACAACTTGCGATTTTTTTTTTTTTGTCTCCCGACAAATGGCAGAGACTGATCCTAACGCAGGCGGCAGACAAACAAAAAAAACACGGCCTCTTATCTCCGCTGCAGTCACACAGGCGAAACCAAAACACACACACAGTTACACACGCGGGAACACTGAGGTATTGTGGGTAGCCATCGTGTTGCTGGCTGTGTCTATAAGTGTGTGAGTCAGACTCTATTTTTAGACGGGCGTATAAACAGCCGGCAAAATCTACCCAGACACAGACGCGCAGATGTTTGCGACAGTCGTATCGATCTCACCTGTTCTTCCTCGGGGGGTTTGCCGTGTCATTCTCAAAACATTACTCTTCTTATTACTCTTGTTTTTCGCTCTTCGTCATCATTTTTTTTTTGTTTTGTTTTGTTTTGTTCTTTGCCGGCTCGCTCCTCCGCAAACGGCACATTTTAAGTGCTTTCAAAAACCACACCTCGGTTTTTTCGGAGCTGTCCCAGCAGCAGTTAAAAAACACGACTTGATAACAACCTTTGTCGACACCCGACCGGCTCGGGAACAACAGCAGCAGCTCAGTTCGCTGCTTGTCATGAACTACTGTACCTCTTGTACCGTACGTGTGCTCGGCTCCAATCTGCTTTATCATTTCATCAGATTCATCCCAACTCTCTCTCAGCTGCTCTGTTCGGTATACAAAACAGTCTATTTTTAGCTAAATGACACGTGTGAAAAAGTTTTTTTCCCAGTCTTATTTTTAAGTTATAAAGCTAAAGCAAAGAAACGCCAGATAAAAACATGAATTTTCCTCTTTTTTCCCGGTCTGATTGCCACTTTTTCAGCACTTTAGAGGGCAAAAAAAAAGAGATTGACATCTTAATCTGATGCTTACCAAACATGTGCTGTTTACATGTTTTGTTTCTACACTCTGCATCTTTTATTAAGTGACAAAGCTGCATCTTAGTGATAAATTAGAAGTTGTGTTTTTCCTTCATTTTGGCAAAGAAAGTGGTTTTGTGAGTGTCCGAGCTATTTTTAGGAAATGCGGGTTGTGTTCGTCTAAGCTGCTAAATGTTTGGTCCGTTTCCTTGAAAGCCTGAACAACAAATCTGTAACAGAAGCTTTGATTTGTGCCTTTTGATCGACGAGAGGCTGGGAGATATATTTAACACAAAAACTCGGATCAGAAAAAGGAAAACTAAACTTTTTAATTGAGATATGTCTCACTGACGTTCAGACACTTCAAATAGATGTACTCAAAGTACGACATTTAGGTTTTTTGGTCTTTTTGCGGTTCGTGTTTGAAAGCGTGGCCTAACTCTAAAGTTGGGTTTTGGGGTGGGGTTCACTGTAGATCTGCGTCACCGCTCGGGACTGAGGCTTACCAGTTCAACGTGATCCTGGTTGAACTTGTCTCCGATCTCTCGAAGCTTGCGGCCGATTTGCACCTCGACGCTCACCCCCGGCTGCTCCTCGGGCCTCTCCGCCATCCTATCGTTACCCTCCCCTCTGTCCTCTTCCTCCTCGTCCTCAAGCTGTCTCTCACCCCAGTCCTCCATGGGCTCAAACGGAGCAAGAAAATGCAATCCAGCGTTGCCTAAAAGAGAAACAGTGAGCTTCTTAAAACTTCAGCTGTTGTGGAGGTTTCTAAAACGATGCTGTCGAATTTCAGTGATGTGTAGCTTTATTTCAGTAAAAAAAAAAAAAAAAAAAAGCTGGACTATTTAAGGCCGACTATTTTGTTTAATACTAATAGGCTCAAATATACAATTGCGCCCTAATTTGACCGGTTTCTGAAACTGCCAGCGGAAAACTCAAAAGGTAGATAATCAAAAGACAAATGATGGTTTGACAAGCAAATAAGGTTGATGTCAGGATGACAACTAAACACCTTATTGAATCCACAACACAAAGAGTGAACTGCAGGGCTTTCACTGAGCTGTGTCACCGAGTTCACCCTCTCACTCTGGTATGCGCCTCTGCTGCCATGCCACTCGGAGGGAAAACAATTTTTTTGTTATTATGTGTGCAGAATGCCACACTATGCTGCCTCACAAAAGGGACTGTGGACTTTGTTTGGAAAAGGAGAGATGGCACCGAGCCAAGTGAATGACTTCCATTACTGGTTAGACCACAGCGAGCGACAAGGTCATAACAGTGCGTGGTGTTTACGTGTCGGCGACCTTAAACCCAGAACAACAGGTAGCTCTCATCCACCGATACAGAGTCGAGCAACAAAACAACAATCTGCTTCAACATTCGTCCAATTCAATTACAGTGATGTCACACTGATTTAATTAGACATGAGAATGCACTATTAGATTAAAACGAATGGACGTGTTAGTGTTGGTATGTACCTTTAAGTGTCTATAAAAGTACTGTTTTCAGTCTTTTTGTTTTGTCTAGGAACCTTTTCTGTGAAATGTGAAAGAAGAAATCATGATTAAATGATTAAATTCAGTGACTAATGTATTTATAGAGCATTTTAATTTTAATGTTGCACAGAACACAGTTTAAAAGAACTGCTTCTTAACGTTCTGAATGCGCTTATTGGACTACGAAGGGATCTCACAGCTGCGTGGAAAGTTATTCTGGAGGGCTGATCATTCAAAAAGAAACTTTCGCTTGTCCCAAAAACTTCCAATCAAAGAGGCCCAGGCCTTTTGGTCTTCGTCAAAATCAAACCACTTGTTTTAATTGGCTGCACTGATAAGGACAGCTTGACGTATGGGGGAGAGAACCTAACAGAAAGAGTGAACGGCTAACAGATGGCTCGCAACGTGTCACTCCTTCCTTACCGTTGAGAGGTATGTGCGGCTGCCGGCGGACCCTGCAGGGCAACGTGTTGATGCTGTTGTTGTTGTGGCCCTGCGACGTGGCCACGGCGGACGTGACGGCGGCGAGGGCCTGTCCGGCTGCGATCTGCGTCGCTCGGTCTTCGTATTTGACGTCCCTAAAGGGCGTTTGCCAGAGCTGCGGGATGGGCTGTGACATGTCCTCCTCCTCATCATCCATCCGACGCCTCAGCGGTAAACCCCCTGGGAGAGAAAAGGGTGACAAGGCATGGAAACTTTAGAAGAAGTCCGCCAGTGTCTGAGGTGTGAATTTAAAAGTGTACCGGTATGACTAAGCGTGACTGTGCATATAACTGTTAGTTTGCTGGTCATTGGGGGAGTGATTTGTTTTAAGAGCAAACAAAAAAATGACAAATATCATCCTGTTATCAGTAAAAACTTTGCCTTCTGGCAGATTAAATGAGCTCATCCTGACCGCACTGGGCTGGAAGAAATAATTAGTCATTATAATGCACAGTAAGAGGCTTATATTGTGTGTGGCAAACAATGAAAACAAGCAAGAGGATTATTTAAGGACCAAAAATAGAGCTGTATATTATATTCATAAATAAGGAAAGATGATCGGTATTCAAAAAGCTTAAATAAACCACAACAAAACAAGACTGCAAGAGGACAAAATTTTATGGAAACACTCTGTGTAGGGGGCAGCTATACCAGATCTGCTGCACTCCTCCAGCATATTATGACAAGCCGCTCCTGATAACGTGCCAAACTGTAACCAAGAGCCGAAAGATTCACTGGAGAGCCATTCCGCCTTCAGGATTACCTTAATCTGAAAAGTGTGCCACACAGCACAGAGGAGCGTGCAGTCAAGAGATTAAGTTTCCTTTGCACAATGCCGCTGCTCCAACACTAAGATGCACAATTGTTGCTCCTTCTCCCTCAAGCCTCACAGTCGCTGGAAGGCTGATTGTGTCCAATCTACAAACCTGCGCACGCAAAAGCCTCGGGCAGCGTACGGGTGACACCAATAGTTTGACTAGATGACTGCGTGCGGCAACCGCTTCATGAGGGAGATAATGAGTTTCACTCCATCCTCGGCGGCGCCTGTCGAGCACAAATGTTCGCTCGCTCTTCCTCGTTGGCTGTTTGCCCAAATCTGAACTACTGTTATATCATTCTGTCACGGGGTGCCAGCAATTCCTTTGTGCCATTAAAGCGGAGACAAAACCGGCATGGCCAGGCCAATGCGAAAGTCAAAACTGGATTCACTGGTATTGTGTTCGGCGGCCCCGGCCATGTGTCTCTTCGTGAAAGTGTTTATTTGCATGGCAACTGAAAGGACTTTAACAACTGTTGTAGGATTCAATTAGGTAACTGAACGCCCGTCTGTCTATTAGCAACAATGCTCTGGCTTACGTTCGTCCAATTATTTCATTAGGCATGCTGACTAATTGCACTTCTTTCACATTTGAAGCCAATCCCATATCGTGTCAACTTCTTCCTTGGGCAGGTAGTAAATAAAAAATGCCGTGCAGGCAGTCGAGGCATCTCTGCAGCTGCGCAGCGAGTCTCAACAATATCAAATGTGCACTCCTGTTGCGTGTCGGTGACAATGCAAGCCCTGTCTTGAATTTCCCCTGGCAGTCATCGGAGGACTGGCACTATTACCATGGTGTCAGACACCTAAAAAACAAACACGCAAACAGGGAGAGACAACACACGCATACACACACACTGCCTGGGGCTGGAGGGAGACCTGGCAGCCACCACAGTGATGGTCAGAGGCTCAAAGCCCCAGCAGAAAGTGCTCCCTCTGCTGCACCATCTGTTCACAGGCGTCCTTCCATACAAAGCTGGCCTCGGCTGCTGTTCACAGAATGCTCTCCTGTAACTGCAAGCACACGTCCTGTGGAGATTAGTAGCGGGGATATAATATCTGAGTGTGACGTGGCGCAGAAAATTAATACTTTCCCAATGACTGGAGGAAAGCAAGGAGTTTAGCTGTTTTTTTTTTAGTGTCGTTTCAGCTGAGTCAACATGGGCTGCAAGGCAAAACTAAGAAAAAAAAAAAGCGTCAGCATGCAAACATAGCTCCGAGTTGTCAAAGCCCGGGGGTCTCCGGAGGACCACCGGGGCACGCTGCGCTCTGCGCCCCCGGCAGCAGCACCGTTTTCCGGACAGCTCGGCGCGGAGGACCGCGTCGCTGACACGGCATCCGCGACAACCCGGCTTAATCTAACGAAGGAACCACGGCTGACAACGACAAAATAAGGACTCTCCCCATTTATAACAGGCAGCAACAGCTTCGTTTTGGAGGAGGGTAATAAATCAATTTTAGCTTAAAGATGCGACAACAAGCTAATTCGGACGTGTTATATGCCCTCTTGTCCTTACCTTCTTCAGCCTCTTTCCATCGCCGGGCAAGTCTTCCCTTAAAATATGTGTATTCTAACTCAAAGGAGATATTTAAAAAGTGTGAGATTAACACCCTGGAGAAGTCATTCAGCTGTAGTCCTGGTAAAAAAATAAAAAGTTGCTAACAGGCGAAGGTTCTTGTCGAACACCGGGTTGAGCATCCCCCCAGTTATACTGTCACGGTTCAAACCGTCAAGTAAAACGAGAGCTTTAATTCGCGACGGAGCAAGAAACAACGCTAGAAAGCTTTAAAAAAAATAAACAAACAATCTAAACGAAAACAAAAACAAAACGCCGACAGCGTGTCAGGTCCGCTCGGAACGTCTCTCTGCCCGGGCATGCCCCCGGCTGCCCGTTTTACGTTTGTTGATAAACTCTGAGCACGCGACGGAAGGGACTGACGTGTGCGCGAGCGAGCTCCGTTTTTTTTTTTTTTTTTTTTAATTTGAAAATAATAAAAAAAGCGACCGTTACACTCACCGCCAGGAAAAGCGCTTTCCGTCGTAACCGGTGGTATCTTGACAACCTGGCGTTAGCTTGTTTTTTAACAAAATGAAGCGGCGAGAGCTGCGTTCCTCTCAGCATTACATCCACTGTAGATATGCTGGAAGCGGCAGGCGGGTTGTGTGTGTGTGTGTGTGTGTGTGTGTGTGTTTTTTGTTTCCCCCACCTTCTTAAGTCAAAACGATCCGCCCTTACGGTTCGGACCGCCTCTTGTCAATGGCGTGAAAGCAACAGAGTCAGACCACTGTTGTTATGCAAATACGACACAATGACAGGGCATTGACACGTGAATGCAACTGCTGCTGAATTTTATTTTATATTTTTATTACAAGAGCTATTTTTATATGTGCACATCTCGCTATTCAGTTCGGATGATACACCTGAGTAAAGGTGGAAACAACGGACTATAATTCTGTTGTTTGTGCCTGAATCACGCTATCGTTTAAGATATGTATTTTAAATTATATTACTGATTTAAAGCAGTCCGGATAGTTAGTTGAGCTGATGCTGTTTTGTTGTTGGCGGAAGCGAGGGAGAAAAAAATAACACTGTCCCTTTAAGAGAGCAGCCCTCTTTGCCCAGCAGGACCTGGTGACACGCCGCCAACCAATCAAATGGTTTGTTGTCTTCCGGGTTCTGTGTCGTGTATTCTGACATGTGGAAGGGGAAAAACAAACCCACGTAAAGACATGTGACTGCTTTCAGCCCTCGGCTCAGCTGATTGGGACCTGCCGCTTTTCCGCGGCCCGGTCGTTGGTGTGGATACGATGATGTGTCGTGGACTGACACGGCAACAAATACATTCACAAATGTGATTGTCAGGCATGTTGTGTCTGAGGGATCGGCAAACGTAACCAGAAATCTGTCTCCTTGCCCCATGCAGTTAGATGTGTTTTTGTGCATCTTTATTTATAAAATGTGTCTGTGTGTCGAGTCATTACATAGTGTGAATTTTATCTTTTCACGACATAAATGTGTTTTTAATGGGTTTTTTCACACTAGTTGTCATGTGGCAGCTTCATCCTGCAAGGCCAATGTGTTTGCTTCTTCTAGACCCTGTTCACACGTAAACACTGTCCTGGAGATGTCAGGGATTTTCCGATGCTGACTGCGAAAATGTTACGCGTTTACACGGTAACGCGGAGCTCGTTGAGTCCATTGAGGCGCGCTCAGACACTTCAGTATCGAGCAAGAACATCCAAAACGGTGACTCCAAGTACGTATGTTTGCACCTACGATGAGGTTGGGTTTGCCGCTGCACGTTGACAAGGGTGAGCAGCACAAACAGCTCTGCTATCCACCACTGTCACTGCTGTTGATCTAGTCGAACGGGCACAGAATAACTATTTACTGACTGCCATTTCACATAAGCTGCAGTTTCCCTTTAAACTATGCCAGGAGTTTCCTAAAACTTCCTCTCTGAGACCTGGATTCAAAAAGTTTTGGTGTCAAAGAATACGGCCGAAACACAACAGAAATGTTCTGGTTTCACCTAAAAACAGCGTTGTGTAAACCAGGTCTTTGACACATAGTCCCTAATGACTACTCAGCAGCATTTAAGGGAGTCCTAAAGATTAGAATAAGGCCTGTTCTTTTATTTGGTTTACTTATTTCGGTTCAAGGAACAGCAATATTCTTTAGAGAGTTGAGATTCATTCTTGTCCTTCCATCAAAACTTTAGAGGTTTTAATCCAAATTATGTCTGGACTTCTTTCCATCATACAGTTCAGCATCCATTCATTTTCTTAACCTGCTTCTCCTTTCTGGGTTGGGGGGAGCTGTCACCTATCTCCAGCAGTCACAGCACTCATTTGTTAGAGTTGTAAAGTTTTCAAATAAAGTCTAAACTGATTGAAGCACTGTTTCACTAAATACTACAACCTGCAGATTGATAATTTACAGATACTGAGCTAAAATTTGATGTTGTAGAAATTGAGAGTCATTCACAACACACTGCGTGAGACCTTTTCCTAAAACTGTTACTTTCTGTCTGTTAGCAACATATTCAAACATTCAACTCTTTACAGTATTTCCATCAAAAGCTCCAATATTCATCTGAAACTGTTGCTTCCCTCCTTGACCTCTGACTTTATGGCTTAAAGACATAAACCAGATCATCACTGGTGTGTCAAACATGAGAAGATCTAACCAAAAATGTTGTGGGAAAATTTTTTTAAAAAGTTGTAATGTAAAATGCAGAAAGTGTGACCTTCTGCTGACAGGCTCAATCAGCCCTAGGAAAAGGACCAGATTAAAATGGAAAAGTCCTGCACTCCGCTTTTATAAGCATGACCACTAATTTATTACAGCACCAGAAATTTAATTATGGTTCTGATTTGACGCGTTAAGCTTATTTTCTGGTTATTAAACAGGACCGATTGTGGATGAAGTCACCCAGTACTTTTTACACAACCATCTGCATAATGAGTCTCTTTTTTTTTCTGTTTGCAAGTAAAGCGTAAGAGCAGGATGTAGCGTAACAAAATACAGCATAACAAGATTCAAATGTCCTTAAACGCTTCCTTCGCTGACATCACCGCGGAGCCCATTTTCAGTTCAGTCCCTGGGGGCACTCATATGGTGTCCCCCCCTCTGATGGACGCACTGTGACAGCGGCGTAAACAACAACCGTCGCCGTTGACCCTCGTTGCAGGCCGGGGGTTGGGGAGTTGCACCAGAACAGCTAAGCGAAGCGAGACGATCCGACCCGTGGTGTGAGTCGGGTTGTCCCCCAAGAGACGGTTTCTGTGGAAAAGCAGATGCTGCTACCTTTCAGCGCCGGTCAGCTCGGGCAGGATGTTGTGTTTTCACGCCGTCCCGCTCCTTTGTTGTGCAGCTGGCAACGTGTGAACTGTGATTCTCTCAACTTTTCACAAAATTCCCATGCACAGTTCACTGGCAGACTACACCCCGAACACCCCACCACCACCACCACCCTCCTTCTGCTCAGCCTTGTTAGAGAGCTGCTGCTCCCAACCCCCCATCAACCACAGCCCCCCTTTGCCATCAACTGTGCAGTGAAAGGGACCCCACCCAGAACAGGGAAGAAGCAATCAGAAGGGGGGGGTTGTTTTTGCAACATGCCTCTGATCACGAAAGAGATTTTACTGGGAATGTTTTCTTCTGTACATTTTTTTTTCTCTTCAGGCAGACTGACACAAAGACAAAACTGCACCTCAGCTGATTTGCAACACGGTTCAACTTTATTGTGAAATACACTGTGACTGATTTTTGTCGTTTTCACGCTGAAATGACCGTTTTGTTGACAGCTCTTTGCTGCTGAAGCTACGTACCCTCTGTTTCTGCACCGCTGCTGGCTTTTACAGTAAAATTGCTGCATTCACAACAGTTCTATACGCTGTTTTTGTCATGTTGTTGCAGATTTACAATGCATTCTGGGAAAATATTAGGCTACCGTAAATCAATACAGATCAATGCAGGCTGGC
Organism: Kryptolebias marmoratus; assembly: GCF_001649575.2. Classification (NCBI taxonomy): domain Eukaryota; kingdom Metazoa; phylum Chordata; class Actinopteri; order Cyprinodontiformes; family Rivulidae; genus Kryptolebias; species Kryptolebias marmoratus. Next base: position 11,553,511 of record NC_051448.1, read on the forward strand.
CATGAAAAGCAGCTTGAAATGAAAGATTCTTCATGATTGTAGAAGAGTATTTCATTTTGTTGCCTTTTAATTTTAGCGTTAGGGTACAAAATCATATTTTTACTATTTTCTGTGGTATTTTGCATCCAATCAGTAACTTGTGTTCAGCTGGATCCGCTGGTCTGACCCCTCTGACTGCTAACACCAACTTTATCTGGTAAGATGATCATTGTCATACAGAAGCTGCCATAACATCAAGTTAAAATTAGTCTTGAAGAACCCCTGTTAACTTTTATGTTTAGTCATTTTCTTCACAAATATTAGAAACTTGTGTCTGATATTGTAGCGAGCAGCGAGGCACAGCTGTCCAGTTCTCTTAGCAGTTTGAAGATGAAAAAATTTATGTTATCAAGCAAAATACACATTTAAACAGTAAACAACAAAACAGTAACTTCTACATATAATATATAAAAGTTTTCTTTGGTACTAATAGTTTGATTATTAAATTGTCAGCTGCATTAAAAAATAAACAATCTGTTATTGAATTTATCTTTTTTTCCCTTCTTTTCAGGGTCTTTTATATCCATAACTATTGAATGCATCCAAACAATAGAACCTAAAATCAGTCCAGTGTAAATTGGAGTTTTTCATCATCTGGTTTTGTGGTGTCTCGTACATTTCTTTTTGTTAAACACAAGGTTTGTGTTGCAGACTAATTTTTTTTGTTGTTGTTTGCCTTTTGTCAGAGAACACGACACGACGCACAATCGCTGCAAGACACTCAGCAACACAAACATCACTCTTCGTGCAATCTCATCCACTGTTTTTAAATCATTTGCTGCCGCTTCTTCCTTTTGTTTTTTCTTCTTTTTTTTACTTTCAACTGCATCACTTCAACCCCTTTGAAGAGCAAAAACAGCCTTTTGTGTTCGCTCTGAACTCACAACTTGTCATCCGAGCTGAAACTTCCTGTGCCTCTAATGTGTCAGGCGCAGCGGCAGACAGCGTGTCCCAGCCCATTTTTGTCTGAGTAATTTTTTCCCCGGCGAGGCAGTCAAAATTTCTCCTCGGTGAGTTATTTCTGACTGTGCGCTGCCGGCGGAGGTGATAAGACCCTGCATGATGAAATTTTTCAAAGTTCACTACATAATGATACAATTTGCTCGGTGGCTTTTTTTTCCACCCCCCTTCCTTAATGGTACCTGACAACCTGACGCTTTGTCTTCCACCTTCAATCATCTCCACACACAAACAACGCCGTCGTTTCTTTTGCTCGTACAATATGCACTTTCAAATCCCAATTTTATAGCCTCCGTCGCCGTGGCATTTAATTATCTGTCCAAATCCCTGCTTTAGGAGCCTGTTTTTCACTCAGTTTGATTGTGAAACTACGTGACAGAGATGTCAAGTTTTCACATGTTGTTGAGAAGCTCTGTCCCCCCCTCACCCCCCTTTTCTACTGCCTATTCTGTCAACACCTCTTGATTTTAGCCACAGGTACAGCAGGGGCTCAGCAAATGAATTCAGCTCTCCTCGGGTTCATCCAAAGGTAACACATTTGAAGCCCAGAACTACCCGAGGGAAACGTTTCCCCTCACCATTATGTGTATTCCGACACCACTTTAATGTGATGAATTAAATGCAGCAGTATCCATAAGGAACACCGGGCATGTTTTGGAAGGAACTATGTGAAAATTAATTGTTGCGTTGTGCCTTTCAGTCTGTCTTCGAGCCTCCAGCTGCGAGGGTAAGTTGCGGTAAATGAACTCTTAATGATTACTGAGCTGCAGCGGCTCAGGTGGTAAACAAATCATTTGTCAGGCTGAGCGGTGGCGTGATGACACCTGGGCAACATCCAAAACAACTTGAGTTTCGCAGGTGTCCTTGCACCGGGATGCATAGATGTGGACTGCTGTCACATTTAAAAACTTCCAGGCCCGGATGTGTCATTGAACTGTATCATAAATAAAACACACACACACATCAAACTGCCCCGCATAATTTATTTGGGAGTAGTAAATCAAAGCCAGTCTGTCTTGTTGGGTCTTGCTTGTAATGATTTTCAGCAGTTTTATCAGTTAGACTTGAACAAAAGACCCAGCTGTGACTCACTAACAGTCACACGTGAAGACCTTTTCTCCATAAAAAGCACATGTTAATAGCAGAACTAGACTGCTTTCTGGTTGTCTCAAACGTCTGGTGCAGAATATTACTCCCCGCCACAAGAACCTTTATCACAGAGGAAATTAATTGTCCCTATTATAGCAACACTCTCAGTAACAACAATGTAGATACAAAAAATAAAAACACTTTCTGCAATAATGATCTGCCTAAATGGTTTCTACATGCCAAAAACCAGTTGTATACAATGCCATGAGTCATTGCCTTACTTTTGAAGCAGTGGCTCATGGGAGTTTTAAACTGTGAGTTTTCTAACGTCCTGCAATGCTAACGCTATCATTCGGTTTCTGATACCAGTGCTACAGTTGAAGGCGTTTTTTGCTAGCATCTCTGCTTCTGAAACAGAACAAGGTATGCTGCTGTTCCTTGTGTAAAGCTCTTGCTGATATACTTTAGCCACCCCGTGGGGGGCTGCAGGACCCCCCCCCCCACACACACACACACACTTCCTGTGCAAATGATTCTGAGTTACAGAATGTATGAACAAAATGTGAAATCGTAGGTTTATTAAATTTTGCATTTCCATTCGTCTGGGTCATACAGTATGCTTTGTCGTTTAAAAAAAAACGCTTTTCTTCAAAGTGGCTTACAAGGTTTCAGACTTATTGTGCCGGAAAAAAAGATTTCCAAGAAACATCCAAGAGTTGTTACTGGAAATGAAGAGTAACCTTGAGCAGTCTGTGAAAGATTATAGCCTTCCCGTTATTAAAGAAGGGCTATGGAGTGAACTGCTGAAGGGGAAGCCAGCTAAACGTGGCTCCACAGCAACATCTCTGGCACAGCCATTTAAATGGACGGCCTAACATCCTTCCACGTGAACAGAAGACTTGAGACCTTCGCTGCATGTCCTGTTGGACATCTCTGAACTCAACAAAGCTACAGATTCAGCTCCCTCAACCTTGTTCTCAACTGAAGCCACAGGTCAGATCAGCAGCACCACAGAGATTGTGGATGGATGCTGGTGTGAAGACATCACACTCCAGGGAGATACATAGAGCTGCTCAAAGCTAACATATGCAACTGCTTCATTTTAATAATTTCTCAGCAGCGTAGGTTTGTTCAGACTCTTCACATGATGGTCCCCACCCAGAACCAAATGTCAGATCTGAAGAGAAACTGTTCAGATTACTGCAGAGTAGAAATGGTGGGGTTGAAATGGATTAGTTTGCTGCTGGGCGGTTGGTAAAGTGGTTCCCTGACCTGGTTTTCCGTTAGTTGAGAACCAGCCACAGCTGTTACGTAAAGAAATAGCTCAGATATGTTCAAGTGAAGTTCTCTGAAGTTGTTATCAGTAATTACTATCTCATCTGCAGTCTTATCTTGGGCGAGGTGAGCTAGTGGCTAGTCTGAGCCGGGCCTGTTCCAAAGCAGATCGCTATCATCTTAAAACAATCCCAGGCTCAAAGGTTTCATAGTGGTTCATGGAAATTCTAGCTTATAAACTTTTACACGGCCATCAATTTTGCATTGCAGAGTTTTTATGTAAAGGTCTCTTAAAACAATGAAGACCAAGCTGACTGCAGGTCATTAGCAGCAGGAAATTTATGTTGCAAAAACATAATGTACTGAGTTTCACTGGGCAGAGCAACTATCTGATGTAATGCAGTGTTTGAGCGCTGCTTTATTGATTCTTACACATCCCCATTTTTCGAATGAATAGTTGTTGTTTTTTTGCCCAGTTAAACTTAATGCATTCAGCAAAAGTTTCACATGGATCATAACTTTCAACAGAGCAGAGAGTGACTCAGTGTTTTGTGTCTGTGCGTGTGTGTGTTTAATGCCATTCAGCAAAAATAAAAAGAAACTAAAGGCACAGGGAAACTGTCCAATTATTTAAGTACAGAAAGTCCAAAATAAATCAGATAGTTTGGAACTTATGTTCTTGAGTTGTTTGTTGTTGTTGTTGTTTTTCCATTTTGTTTTAGGTTTTCATAATTCAGTCAGCTAACCTGCAGGTTGCACTAAGACAAAAACAAACAAGATAACAAAAAAACTTGTGTGCTAGTATTTCCAAGGATGTCTATTTTAGATGGTCCCACAGCTGACCAAGTCAGCTTCTTATGAAGAATGTTTGGTGACCTTTATGCGGTTAGGTTGAATGAAAGGGTCAGAAAGGTCAGAGTGGAGGATGGGCAAAGCGAGGTGGGGGGAAAGTGCACCATTGTATTCACAAAGACCACTGAAGTTATGGTGAGCCTGTTGTCAACAATTTAATGGTAAAAACTCACATTTTAAAATATCGGCACTGGAGTTTGAAAAGAAAAATCTGCTGGCAAACTTGTTAAAACATCTTCTCCCAGCATGTTATCACGACCTGCCAATTTAGCAGTTTTCTGTGTTTGTAATTTCTACACAGTGGTTACTACGGTGTAATTGAGCCTATTAAGGCTAGTGGTTTGTCAAACCAAGTCATGAGGAGTGATGAACTTCTCTTACTAAAATGGAAAAATACAAACTTTTGTGTCGACTGATTTGCGTGCAGTTCATTCTGCAGTATAAAAGTCCAAATTAGGGTGCTTGTGAGGGTGAATTATGCATAAGTATGGTGGTTTACTGCGCACACATTTGCTGCTCTCCTCGTTTTGTAACTGTGAGCACTCAAGTGATAATAATGGGATTTTTGGAGACCCGTGTCAGATGAGATGAGCTTCTTCCCTGCCTTAACCGTGGGGTTCAGCGCAACGGGTGGGGGAGTGAAAGATATGTCTGAGGGTTTTTTAGGGCGGGGGTTGGGAGTTCAAGCGGCTCTGCCAAACAATTAATCTTGTTACTTTGCATTACTGGCATGTTTGACAAAAGTTCAGGTTCCGATGTACAAGCTGTGCTCCGGTGAGCTTCTGCGCTTCTTCGTCACTGCTTTTATACAGATCCTCTTAAGAGATGTCCCAGAATTTCCCAAATGCTTGATTGGCCGCTAAAGTGTTGGTAGGCAGGTGCTGTGTGGTAGATTAAAAAAAGAAAACAACGATAAATCATTGAAGGAAGAGACGCGGATGGAAATAGAGTTGGAGTTGCTCTTGTTTCTACGGTAACTGTCGATGGGGAGGTACCAGGGATGAAAGTGGGAGAGAAAACAAACCTCCCCGCTCCGATGGCAACAGCACAGCAATTGGTTCTCGTTTCCTGCGAGGACAGGAAGAAAAAAAAAAAAAAAAGCATAACAAGGTCCCCTAGTAGCCTGGGAGAGGCAGTTCGATGTTGCATCAGAAAGCAAGAGGCAGGGCAAAACTAACACGTGCCCGCGGACGTGCACGTGCACACACACACACACACCCCACATGCTCCACTTCACTCTGCGACTGCCCCTCCCGCTCATGTGCTTGTCCCGTTCTCCCGCCAAAACATCCACAACACGTGAAACCTGCCTAGAAACCGAGGGGAAACTTCCGCCTTGCTCCGATTGGCTGAGCTCCCTAGCAACCGTGTATGCCTCACCAGCCAGTCAGGCTCGCCGCGAGAGACACACTGACCCAATGAAACAGATGATTTGGAGGCGCGGGCAGGCACAGTGACCTGGTAACAGTCAGGAGAAGAAGTCAGGAGGAAGCTGGATGGGAGAGGGGAGCAGGAAAGCGCCCTGCGATTGGCCGGCGGGTTCTCGCTTTCTCCCCATTGGCTCGGTGGCCACTTCTTTGCAGTCATTCATACATTTCTCTACCTGCATCAGCAGCATTAGCTCCTCTTGTTTCCTCCACCCCTCAGCCCCACTTCGTTCAACTTCCAGAGTGGCCACCCTGCCCTCAAGGAAATCCACTGCCGAAGGTCAATGCAAAGACCGCGGTGCTGGAATGGGATTGGTTCAGACAAGCAGGAGCAGAACAAGATCCTAGTAACAAGTCTACCTCATCATGTCAGCACCGGATTAAAGTCTGCGAGCAACAGCCTGTTTAACCACACAAGTGCTCCTCCTGTTGTCGTCGCTAATATGCTCGTTATTGTCTAATGGGCAAGGGCCAGCGAAAGGCGTAATTGGCTTCTAAGTTAATATTTCCATCTCTAGCCGGGCTGCTAACCGAGCAAAAGAGGCAAGTTGCAAATTAGCGAAGGTTAGTTTGTTTCCAAAATGGATGCGATTTTTGCCACCGAACACAGCCTGGACGCGGTTCGCGAAACCTTTTCAAACATTCCAAACTGCTTGTCCCAGTAGTGCGGTGAATTAATGTCAATACCCCCCAGGATCGGGAGTTCGTATTGAATAGTTAATGAGGTGGGGGAGAGGAGGATTCACAGCCATGCATACAGCCTAATTTAACATAACTGCAGGCCAAAACGCACTCCGGCAGGAACATTATACTGCCATGATTAGTAAAAACAACATTAGCATCCAACACACAAATTGCTCAAACAGTGCCCTCGCAAATGAGTTTTCCAGGGTTGCAGATATAATCTATAGGAGGGGGATTATTTTTTGTCTTTGTTGTTTATTCTGCAATAATTTCTTTCATTTAAATTGTTACTTTGGGCTAATAAGAGTTTCCAAGCTTGTGCAGCGAACAAAACCGACTGGAAAATGTGTTTTTTTCACAGAGAGGCATAAAAAGTATCACCCCCACTGCCGTGTTATTATCAGAAATCAAGAATATGCATGAGCAAAAAGACACGATCAGAATCCGCCCTCGGTGAGCGGTGATGTCAGCGGTTTTCCTGCACTTAAATGCTCTAACTTGACAGTTTGCCTGGCGCACCTGGTTACAACTACAGCAAATTTAACGTGACAGCTCTGCAGAACGACTTGCCTTGACAGCTGGAAGTAAAAACCAGAAGCGACTGGAGCCACTGGTGGATGCATGGAGCCAGTGATGAGCAGAATCCCAACAGGAGCTAATCTGAATGTGTTGTAGCTCATATCAAACATACAGCTTCTGCCTGAATACACGTTTCGGACTCAGAGTACCTGGAAAAGGAATTATCTGTTGTAGGCTAGGGAGACTGTAAAAGGAATTATGCTTATAAGCGTCTTACCTGCATTGGACGGAGGTCAGAGTGGTCTTAGTTTGAAGATTCAAGAAGAAATTGTCTTGTGAGAGTCAAGCTAAAAGCTGCTTTATGTAGGGCTTGTTCAGGGGCAAAATTTTGCAACTCGAACTCAAAACTTTTAAACAGTTTAGTGTTTCCAGATCTCGTCATACATCTACAGAACATGAGACAGTTGTAAAGCCAACTGAGTGCACTTTGGCTAAAATATTTGATCAGCTATGTTTGTCTTTACCCAACTCTTTAAGTTCTGACTCAGAAACAGAAAAAGTTCATTTCATAACCACTTAGTTTTACTTTTAAATAGTTGTCGGCTTTGGATTAAACTGCAGAAACTGTTGAGAGCCTCAGTAGATAACCTGTATAGCAACAATTAGCCCATCGTATGCAAAAGTAATGAGGTGTAATAATACCAAATATGCCGTTTGCTAAAATTGCGAGCAAGGTTCTGAGTTTGGACTGTTTTCGATGGTAAAAATCATGCTGTAGAGGTTAGCTTGACCTCTCCATGTGAACTTTCCTTCAACTTTTATACCCGAGGTTGCTCTGGCTTCTATCTACTGCAGGCAGATCACTGACTACATGATACAATTCCATACAACCCCACTTTTAAAAAAAAAATCAAAAACCGCTTTAGCTGGTGATTGTGAAACAATGGTAGACTTTTAAACAAATACTTCCCATTTTTGGGGGGAAAATCTTTTCGTAATTTTGCAGAAAGTAAGATGCAAAATATTTCAAACTGAACTACGCCAAGACAAACAAGGGCTAAAGACAAAGAGACACCATTGTTTGTCTCGTTTGTGATTCCTCACACTTCCTCTCCAATGACATGGTTGTGAAAGACAGCAAACTGCGATTCGTCAGAGTGGCAATACTAATCTGTCATTTTTTGTTTTGTCATAGCAAGGGTTTGTAAGTCTATAATCACTTAAGGTGACCGAGTGACTCATGACAAACACAAATATTGTGCTGTCTGAACCCGGCTTTAGGAGCACTAAATAACATGCTATATTTTGTTAAAGTTTTCAAGCCTGTTACCTGGTGACCCTCACGACAAAAGGGACAGCCTCCTCTGTTTTGGCTAAATTAAAACCCACAAATCTACCACCGCATGTGGAATGGACACAGTAGCTGACAGAGCAGTAAACAGGAAAGTGAGATTTCAGATACTAATCGTTGTCACTCTTTCGATCGCAGCAACAGCATGCATACAGTTTGCTGCACGGAGTTCGAACTGGGATTGTCAGCTGAAAGTGCACACAGCAGACATTTAGACGTGGAACTTTTAAAGACAGTAAACGGAGTAGTTAGCCTACCTGCTCACCTGAGATTCGATCGAATCAATCTCGTCAGCATCCAAGCCGTGCATTTATGACTGCAGCAAGTTGCTTCGGACTAATTGAGGTCCCACAACCGTGTTTAAGACATGACAACAATTAACACTGGCAGCTCTTAAAGTGGTTAGCGTAAATGATTACCGCACCTGTCACACCAGATATGGAGAATATTTCTGTAACGAGAAAGAAAGAAAGACACTTAAGGCTTCTCCCGCTGAAGATGTCACTCTTCCCTTAATTTACTGGGGCAAGATTTTTTTTTCTCTCTTTCCTTATCCAGTGAATGGACAGACATGTAACAAATAACTTTTTTAGCAGATAGCATTTCTGATTACTTTACACTGCAGTGAAGGAGTTAGGTAGCACTAAAATGAAATGCAATACACTACGTAACAACAAATAAAACATCATTTTTTTTAACTGTGGTTTCTGAACGTGGTCAGTTCTGCAGTCTTGTAATCCTGAGGTTGCAGGTTCGGGTTCAGGTTGTATCAGGAAAGGCATCCGGCGTAAAACAGTTGCCAAAATCTTTCAGGTGAGTTTAGCTCACCCCTGTGGCGACCCCTACAGAAGGGAGCAGCCGAAATAACAACAATTGTGGTTTTTGAAAAGTTACACTAAACTCCTAGCCTTGCAGATACCTGCTAACTGCTAGCCTCAGGACACTGTTTTAGTCATCACTGGAGGAGGAGGATTTTTTAAAATCTTGAATGAAACTTTTGTATTGCACACGTTTTCTCTAGTTGTACAAGTTGTGATATGTCCGCAGTTTATTTTTTTACATCTGTAAAATTAAAAGGAAAAAAAACCTCATAAGCCCGTGTCCGGTGTGTCAGAATCTTCAAGCCTCGGCATTGAAACTAAAGCTGTCATCGGCCCGAGAAAGTCTGCAGAAAGTGCAGAAATATTGCCTGCACTGAACTTTTTTGCTTTTCTTCTAACTTGCTAAAAGGTTGGTGATATTAGCCTCTGTCTTTGCCAAGGCCCCATTAACGTCAGAAGGGATGACTTCAAGACAAACAGCCTTTGAGGGTCTGTCCAAATAGCCCGCAGCACTGATGACTCACCTGATTTAAAGCTGTGTTTTAAAGGACCGTAAATCCTCCTTTTCAATGTGAGTCTCCATCTTTCACTTCTCAGAAGCCAATATGTGTCATGATTTTGGGGGGGGGGGATTTTTAGTTTCGCATTACATCACCCCCTACCC
>NC_051448.1:11563233-11747556 GCF_001649575.2 Kryptolebias marmoratus
ACTCCCACCCTTTTCACCCCAAGCCATCAGGATTTACATATCCTGTGCTGGGGGATCGGCAGCATCACCCTCATCCATGAAATGACCTATTCAATTTTTTTTTTTTTTTTACATCTGTCTGTCTGTGTGATGATAATTGGATACAGCGGAGGACCCAGGTCTCGCTTCACAGCCACGAGGAATAATACAATTTCAGGAAATAAAATATAAAGGTATTGTCTCCGTGAAAACAGTGTGCATTCAGCATTTTAAGCATCTCAGCGTCTCCAGGAAGGACCAACGGAGACAGCAGGAGGGAGAAGAAAAAAAAAATTAAAGATGTCAGACGGGCCCGTGAATAGATGTTGAAATCCTCTTTCTTTCTTTAAACACAGACACACTGATCGGGATGTTGTATTTTCATGCAAATGATTACTTTAGCAGGAAACGCCACTCAGGGGACGTTCATTCATATTAGGAGTGTTTCACCATGTTTGACTGTTAATCATCCAAATACTGCAGCGCCTTGTTCTGATCATTTTGACACATGGTTGGTATTATGGTGTAATTAAAAGCCGAACATGCTCCACGTGGAAAAAGAATTTTAAATTAGACATGTGCTTGAAACTTCGTGGATTTAATTGCTCTTCTTGAATATATTCAGCCGTGACCCACATAGTAACTTTTTCCTAAAAAATCATGATCGATTATTGTATTTCTGGTTTAGGAGATAAAAGGACCTAGGATACTTTCAGAAAATCAACGCTCTGACATGGTTTGGGGATACAGCAGGCAAAAGCAGTGAAGCAGCTGCTTCGTTCTTTGAAATCTATCTCACCAATTTATGCGGCTTCCTAGGCAGCCCTGATGCATCTCAAGGGGGTCAGCAGCTCTAAAAGGGGGGTCTCTACCGGGAAGATTGCCTTGAGGTGCGACGGGCGCCCTCTGATCTATCAGTGCCTTTAAAGATCTAAGGATAGACTTTGCCCCATTTCATCAGCCACAAAGTGCTGCTGAAATTAAACAGTGGCACTCCAGTGAACCTCGGGAACACACGGCACGAGCCCCGATTTCCGAGCGGACGACGCCAACGAAGGCGAACGGCCGCTGCCAAGTGCCTCCCGAGCATGTTCAGGATAATTCGAAGGCTGTCGTAATTAGTCTTTCGTCATGCAGAAGCTCAGCCGGCGCACGGCAGAGTCACAAAGCAGCGCGCGTTAACTAACACCCACCATGCTTCATAACCCTCGCGCGTCAAAATATGCTGAATGCAGTTTTGTGCCCCCCTCCCCACAGCGGGAGCTTTACTGAAATTTGTCAATCTGTGTAAAGAAATTATCCGGTTACCAATTTTATGCTCGCAAAAGTCTATTTTCTGGTCAATTTAGAGGGAAGGGGGAGGCTGCCTGACTGAGCTGCGAATTAATTTTAGTGTCTTTGCGCTGGCTTCCTTCCTCGTCTCCCAGGGGGCTTTGGAAGACTGAGCCTTTACAGATTTCAGTCGACGCTACACGCCGCACATGGGAAGCAGATGTTGGCGGTCGCCGCACCAGGATTGGCGATACCACTTGTATCATTTTAACAGATGCGGCTCCATTTCAGGCAGTGTTTGACAAACACACCTGTGGCCTGGGACCACCTGGTTTTCATTGCACCTTGTAGTCGGTGGGAATTGTGGGCCGTTTGAGCGTTTAAGAGGAGTGGCTGCACCAGAACTCCAAAACACTTCGACACATGAGCGAGAGGAGCCAAAGCATGAAAGCAGCTTTGTGAACAAATTGCTCAGAAAGGTGCTTTTAGTGCAGAATCTTGCAACCGAGCAACTTTTTTTTGTAGCTATCCTCACTTAAAGGGGACATAACATGAAAAAACTCCATAATTTCAAGCACACACACACACAAAAAAAACTCACAAGTTTGCCATTGAAAAATGCTGTAGCTTAAACGACACCATGAGCACAGTGCTATGAGCTCAAGTTATGAAGTTTTGAGCTCATAAATAAATATCAATCAACCAAACTTAAAGTTATAAAGCAAGTTTTGTCATTCTGTGGAAAAATAAAGGTGGAAAACGTCTTTTGATGTTAGCTTGCATGAGTGTGAAACAGAATTTGTGGTTGTGTACGAAAGATTTCAAGTTGTAAAGAAAAAGACTTGATCAAAACCATAAAAACACAGACACTGGAATCATTTGTGAACATTAATTAACACGCTCAGAATCCTAAAGGCTTTAACTTCAGCCAACGAGGATTAGATTAGTACTAATGTTTTTTGATATTCCTGTAGATTTGAACTGTTTTATTCTTTTTGTTTTGCTGAAACTGATCAAAACTGACTATAAGCTACACAGTTATAACCATTTTCAACCCCAGTAATGTAGCTGCTTCAATAACACAACTGTCTGGATATATCAGACAGACTACTACAAACTACTCATATCAAGACTTCAAACTTTCTTTTACAGATCATAACTGACCCGAGCTTGAAAGTCAAAAACAGCCTTGATTCTGCAATATGACTGGTCACAATAATAACCGTCTCTTTTAAGTTGCGCTGCTCTTTGAGCTGAAACTCCGAATGCTGACGGACATTGTTGTGAAGCGCGAGCTTCACGCAGACTGCTGTTTGCCAACGGCTACAGGTGTAATTAAAAGGTATTTAAAGGCTCATTGAGTTTAATAGAATTTATCCCCAGGGGTTGGCATCGCAGCGTGGTCCAGATTTAAGAACAACTCATCGAGCGGCTGCCGAAAATTATCACTTGAGACCGAAAATGTCAACCCTGCTGATGATGCCAGAGGAAAAGTCAGAAAATGACTGAGGTCAGTGGAATTTCTTTTTCGCTGAACCTCAAACTTTCACCGTAATCCGTCCATTATAAAAGCTGAAGGCTAGTGTATCAAATTAACAGAAGATTCAACTTGTTTTTAAGGCTTGAACATTAAATATCACAGCCCGATATCTGAGACGTTCTTGTAAATATTTAAAAAGAGCTTTCCGTGGCACAAACACTCAAGTGTAAGTTATCTGCTCTTTAATAGGAGAGAAAGGAAAAGGAAAAATAACAGGTAGATTTGGCTGGAGACAATGTGTTGTGCTCAGAGCATCTCATTACAAATCAAACAAACTTCATGCAGCGGAGCGCACGCAGCCCGACGGTGCTGTGACAGCCGGGCCTTTAACTGTGGAGTTCACAGAGGCGAATACGACTCCGCCGCAGCTGCAGGTGCACACAGCGCCGGCAGCCACAGTCAGGCTCCTCATCTTCCACTCGCAAGCATCCCAGGGGAGGCAGGAGTTGACGTGCATTTAAAGAGGCTTTGAAGAGAGGCTACTGTCAGCATGATCGGCGCCGCTTTTTCCAGCAGCGGGGAAGGAGGAGGAAGTACTGTACAGATCCTGGTGCAGTAAGGACCGAAATATATCTTCCTTTATGTGAGGAGAGACAGGCCGCTGCAGCCAAAAAAAAAGAAAAAAAACTCTACTATGTTGGAGAATCTGAAATTTTTTAAAAGATTAAAGGCAACAAGAAGAAAAATTCACTGACAAAACAATAAAAAAGAGGAAGAAATGTTACTTTTGAATAATATTTTCCATGAAACAGACTACATTTAAATTTGAATTAAGACAAGTTAGAGTTTATTAAGTAAAATGTTTGCTGACCTGAATTCAGCTTGTCCTCACTGACCGCACAAAGTCACAATGCTCTACAACCACAAACACTTTAGTATTTTACAGTATCAACGTGTTCATTCAACCAGCAGTAAAATGACTCAGAGGAGATGACATCTTTTCCTGTGGCGTGGGCTTCTAAGAACGATTTCAGGGTTTTTTTCTTTTTGGGCGCCAAAGTTTGTGTTGACATTTAAACAAAACAAAACAATCATATTATGCACATTTTATCTGTGAAAACATTTTCCTGAAGTAAAGAAACTATATATTTCTGTGAAAATCCACAGGTTTACAGACTTCTCTCTCCTGCCTTCAGAGCTCTTTTCTTTGCAGCATTTTGACACACATTGTACTCCCTTCTTCTCTTCCACGAGTCATCTCTTTTTGAGATGGTTGTAAAGGCATAAATTAGGTTTAACTAGACGCACTCAGAGAGTGCAGACCTCCACCAAGGCCACAGCGAGATTAAAAAAATAGTGCGATCTGGATCATAATCTGGATCACCAATGAGAAATGTAATCCAACGTTTCCTGAAAGTTTCCTCCAAATCTGTTCTTTAGTTTTGACCTGATCTTTGCTAACAGGCAGACAAACCGGAAACAGAGCTTCCTTTGTGGAGGTAACAAAAGGGTCACATGTAGGAGCAGAGAGAAGTTTTTAACAAAGGGGTTACCTGTGACCTTTGACCCCCACGAACCTTGAAATCAACGGGCATCATCTTTGACCCATGAGGTGTCCAGCTGTGCAGTTTGACATTCCTACATCACACTGTTACACAGTTAGAGCACAAGGTCAGCTGTGAGGTTGACCTTTGACACCGTGACCTTGAAATCAATGGTGATCACCCTTGACCCATGAGGTGTCCAGCTGTGGAGTTTAACATTCCTGTTTTAAGGCTGCAGAGTTAGAGCACGGGCTGACCTTTGACCTTGAACTTTGACTGGATCACCACCAAAATTTAATCACTTGTTCCTCCATTTCATGAAAATCCATTCATACCATTTTGGGTAATCTTGTACACAGACAGATAAACAAATAAACAAACAAGCAAACAAACATTGTTCCTGCCACTTATCATGGTTACTGTGCCAAAAAGGTGAGCCAATAGGTGAGGCAGGAAAAACCCAAACTGTACATTTTATTATTTTAATTTTAATAGCGTTAGCTTCCAGTTTTGATGTAAAGCATCAGATAAAGGCAGAACATTAATAACTCATTTCTTTAGAAAACAAGGCAGTTATGAGTAAAACAAAAACAAGAGCAGAGGAGTTTTGACTCACACTTTTTGCTGCATAATGTGAAGTTTCTTTTGGTGATAAAAATTTTTTAAACATTTTGCTTTTACCTTTGAATCTCTTCGTAAAGAAGAGCAAAGAGCCAGGATTGTGTGTTTTGATACTTCTTTGGCATGGTAGGAAATCCAGACAATCTAATATCACAGACATTGTGTTATTTTTAATTTATTTTTTGTGAATTTACCTAACTCCAAGATCTGTTGAGGTTCCAGTGTCCTATAGATGAGCTGTATTAAATTCAAGCAGCTTCTGAGCAGTCTGCGAAGGCATCTCTCCACAGATTAAAGCTGTAAACATCATTGTGCACGCTGCGAACACGCTCGCTCCTGTTTCAGAAGCAACATTCTTTCAAACCGAGACAGTGCCTGTTTCTTCTCACAGCCATCACTCGTACAAATAGTGTCTGATTTCAACATTCCCACCGAAAGTTTAAAGCTTCTTTTGTATTCAGATCCACAAAAGTCTGTTGTTTTTTTTTCTCATTGTTTACTGAATCTTCCTGAATAAGCGAAGTGCTCCACCCTCTCTGCAAACACTCCGCTGCTACGATCAGAAGAGTCATGTAAAGGGCTAGGATATGGGTGACACCATCTCTTAATTACATAGTTTTTTGTGTTTTTTACACAAAGCAGAGCCCTGCCTGTTTCCTTAAAAAACTGCTGAAGATCCAGATGATGCCCTGATGTCACAGGGCTGCTTTCCTATGGTACAATATAATCCTGTCACCTGCTGTGAATCTATAACTCGGTTTATAAGTTGTTATTATAAAAGTACTGGACAATATCTTTATCTCTAATTTGTTTAAAGGCCTAGGCTTTGATACAAAAAATACATAAATAATTATTATCATTGTTGTTGTGTGGATTCTGATTTAGCATTTAGCACATTTTTGTTTCTGTCCTAAAACTTTCAGGGATTTGTTGCAAACTTAATGTTTTCGAAGACCTCATAATGAAGATGTTATTCCTTTTGCTTCTCACTACATCCGTTTTAGATGTTACTCATGTGTCATGTGGAAGTAAATGCCGTTTAGGAGACTCAGCTCTGATTTCAGAATCCTAAACGCGGAGGTAAAGTTGTAAGTTTGATAAAATGAAGAACCACCTCGTCTTTCAGAGACTTCAGTTTCCTGAAAAGCCGTCCGGGTTTATTTTTAGGGCCGTGGCTTTAAAGTCCTTACCTTTATTTAGGCTATAGGAAGCGAGCGTTTGCTCAACAGAAAGTTAAGGGAGAGGTCTGTCGTGGACAGAAATAGCTCCAAAAATTTGACCCCTCTCTTATGTGGGCTGTCTGGGCTTTGGGGTAACAGAAAAGGCAAACAATGACATCAGGATCAAACTCCTACGCACACATTTCAGCACGCTGAATGAGCCATCGGCATGTCGGGATTAAGTGATCTCACCCTTTAAGCCGATCTTCTGTGGTCTCCCCTGGGAGTCCTTTGACCCCCCTCAAAAACCACCTGCAATTCATAAACACAAATCAGGGGGTTTCACAGGAAGGGCTACAGCCCAGATGGCAAACATTGGGCGTTGGCGAGGCAAAGGCTTGAACCAGGGCTACAAAGCATTCCTGCTGAATGTAGTCAGTCTGGTCAGGGAAAATCCACCTAGCAGGAATGTTGGTCTTTTTGTCTCAGGTCACTGAGTCCAAGTCCTTTTAATACGCTGACAGTCGGATGATACGTGGCTGTGGAACCGCTTTAATTTCTACACTTGGTTTGGTTCAAAATACCATTCAAACCTAATTATGACACTTAGAAACTGCTTCCAAGCCAAAAAAGGTTGTAATTAAAACAGTTTAGTGGTCCTAATAAACCTAAAAAAGTGATATTGACTTAAAGTCCATGTAAGATTTTGTCACTTTATTTGCTAACTTTTCAGAAAAAGTGGAGATTGTTTAGTAGAAATCACAGAAAATACACGTGTAGCTGTTTTCTTGTCAAGAGTAAGACGATAACGCTGATACTACAGCATCATATCTGGACAATGAATACACATCTAAACAAGACGTACAGACTGAAGGGTCCGCATGTCATTCCTGACAGGCACGGCGGCGCAGCGGTTAGCGCTGTCGCCTTACATCAGGAAGGGTTCAGATTCAAAATTCAGCTTTTCCCGTGTGGCGCTTGCACGTTCTCCTCACGCATGAATGGGTTTTCTCTGGGTCCGGTGTCCTCTTGCAGCCCAGAAGCAATGCACGTTAGGTAAATTACTCATTCTAAATGAACCTTGTGTAGGTTTCTGTCTCGTCTCATGTAAGAGACGAGACAGGCACACATGATGAGTGACCTCACCAGGACTCAGGGTCAGAGCAAAGACTGAAGATTTTAACCTGTAAGAAGTTCCCTTCATCTCTAAACAGCTCCAAGCAGGTAAAGAAAATAAACTGATAAATGTCATTTCTCTTTTTTTCCTCTCATTTACATCATCTTGTTTCTCTCAGTGTCAGAAAGAGATATAAACACAACAGAAACAATCTTTAGGGTTTAAGGAAAAACATTTTGGGCTTTGTCGTTGTTGTTTTCTATTTTTGAGTCGTACCTGTTGTCTACATGGCATAATGTTGAATTATTTCATCAAAAATAATGATTCTGGCTCATTGATATTAATGGAAAACAACAACAATTTGATCATAGCTTTTCTTATTCTAAACCAGTCAAGTAGCCATTCCCAAAAAAAGGACATTTTGCATTTTAAGAGGTTGCATCCAATCGAAATCTGTTAATTAAGTCCTACTACTGGTTTATAAACAATAACCGGGTCAACAATCTTTTCTGGTTTTCCAACCATCTCTGCCATAAATTAATAAGATCAAACTAGGTGGAGGAAACAAGGAAGGAATATTTAGTGTCCTCAGTGGCACCAGAGCACCCCTCCATCTTAATTAGCACATACAGTACCAGTTCAGTGTGGGGAAAGTGTGCTGCAAACAGCCCTGGGGTGACAGAAGCAGGCCCACTCGTGTACAGACATTGATGCACGTCTAATGAGTCCGTCATCTTGTCAGCGCCGTGTCCCGGGGGATCCTCAGTGCTAGATTACCAGTGTATCGCGTATGAATGTTCAAGGACTGAAAATGCCAGCTGCCATCACATCCTGCCTGTGCGTTGTGTTTACCCCAAACAGGGGGCTTGAGTTAAATCCCGTGCAAGCGCACCTGTTGTTTTGGCGAATTAAAGTAACCTGCCATCGCACGTCGCTCCACTCTCATTTCCTTGGCGTTCGGCATGAGTTAAATAAGTGAATGTGTGTTAACACGCCCTAGGAGTGGTGTGCAAATGTCAAAAAAGCCTCCCGACTGAGAGTGAATTACCTCAAGAGCGCAAGCTGTGAATTAGGCTTCAGTATCTACATGCTGTTAGTCACCAACACAATTTTCACACATCAGGTGAGGCAATCAGTCTGAAAATGATGTGTGCTGAGTTAAGTTTGGATTTCAGGACTGAAAAGAGAGGCAGAACAACAACACACACACACACACTATGAAAGGCTGTTGCTCTCAACACATCCTCTCAACAGCACTTTGTGCTGAATGGCTGTGATGCTGAGATTCAGTCAACAACCGGAGCGAGCCGTTTCCTTTCACTCCGAGTGAAAACATTTTCGTCTTCTTCACTTCGTGTTCTCAGACAGACAAAAAGAAAGCGCCTCCTCCAGCTGATGCGCCGACGTGGATGTATAGATCCAATTACGCGTCGCCGTTCGTCGGAGCCCGTGCTGTGCCACGCAAAGATGCGTGCCTCGTTACGGAGGTGAAAAGAAATCTCCAAAGCAAGTCAAATGAGATGAGACGAAAGGGTGTGTACGAGGGCGGGTTTGTTTGGGTTTTAACAAGAACACTTCAGGTCACATAATATCTTTGAGCGTGACGGAAAAGAACACCTCGTTTTTAAACCAATAGGTTCAGATTGTTTGAAGTGGGGTTCTGTGGAGAAGTTATGAACAGTTAATATTTTACCTGCAGCAGGTAGCTGTTTAACCGACCTCAGTTTGACGAGTTAGCAGCAGGTCAGAGCAGAGGCCGATTAAAACGACTTAAATCTCAAAACTTCATAACGATTCGTGCAAACGCTAATTTATAATCATTTTCCTTTCCATTGCCATCCGTTTAACAATATTTACAAAGGATTTTATTGGTATTTGTGATTACAAACAGCGGTGACTAGCTGTACGGCCTGCACTGGACTTCCTGCAGAAATATCCTTCTTTTTCTGTGTGATGCAAAACTTACAGGAGTGCAAAAGTTTAGAAAGCAGCACTTGCATTAAACCATTGAAACTGAAGTTGCTTCAAGATAAAAGCAAACTCAGTTCTGACCAGACTGACGAGCTAACAGCTAGCACGGCTCAAACCAAAAGTTTTTTGCTAAAGCATCTCAAATTGCAACGGTTTAATCCCAGATCGTTCAAAAGCTAACTTATAAACCTTTACACTGAAACAAATATCACATTATTCAGTCATTTACACAGAATTAGATGGTTCTTGTTAGCGCCAATAGCAGCATTAGCACATCCTGGGCCACTTCAAGCATGAATAGGTCAGCCGGAATAATGACATAATGCAAAACTGGCAGCAGTGTGAAAGTTTATGAATTCATTTTTTTTTAGTTTAAGAGTCAATCCAGTCAAACTCTTGTCCTCCAAACTGAGGTCAATCAAAGTTTTATGACAGATATGATATTAGGTACCCAATCAAACTGGTTTGAACTGTACCTTTAAAACAAAACTAAATCCAGAACCATTTCTATAACCATTTAATTAGCCAAAGACTTTCCATTTTTGAAAGGTAAGATGCTAATGGTTTACATGCAAGCTGCTATGTGTCTGTTTTTCTTGTTCGTGATTAAAAATCTGCTCCTGTGAGAGAGGTGAAGTTTGCAGTTTCGGATCTGAGCACCTGAAAAGCAAATGCTGCATAAATATTAGCTGCACAAAAAATACCGTTTTCGCAGCAATATTGTGTGGATTTCGTGCGCGAGCGACAGGTGCTGCTGGTCGGGATTCAGCTGGATCGAACTGCGAGGATGCCGCCGCTGCTCACGTTCATTTTCTGCACGCGCTTCAGACAGTTGTTCCCTCTGCGGTCTGGTCTCTGGTCGACTTCCTCTAGGTGTGAAGGGAAGCCTTCTGTGCCCCGTGATTCAAGTGTGTCATGCAAAAAAAAAAAAAAAAAAAAAGCAATCATATGATAAGACGTGCGCTTATGGTTTCAGAAAGCTCTTTTTGCCCAGATACAGCATGAGAGTGTGTGTGTGGTGGTGGTGTGGGTGGGGGGTGGGAACTTGTTTACAGCTCACACACACGCTGCTTCGAGCCCTCTCGACAGGGAAAGAAAGACAGAACTTGGCGGAGTGAAAGTGCACCGTGCTGGTGGTGAGTTTTCGAGGATAAAAATACTGGCGGTGAGCAGCCTCCAGCTCGGCGGCGGTGAGACTAGAAGGTGCAGCAGCTTCCGGGCTCTGAAGCTTTACATGTCTGTGGCAATCAGCCCGGCGTGTTAAAAGCGGGATAGCCAAATCTCCGTAAAATGCAAATGATCCTCAAGACTTTGGGTCAAACTTTCTGGAAAGCCAGGTTGCCTTTTTATAGTGTCAAAAACAAAACTTGTGTTTTTCCTTCATGAATACGGCTCGGAGAGACCGCCTTTGGAGCGGATAACACTCCTTAAGCCTCAAACAGCCGACTATCATACGGAGCGTCGTGCATTTCTGAGGAGAAACGGGGGACTGCGCGGGGGAGCCATGAAAAGCCCTTAAATGAGCAGATCCTGAGTGTTCGGAGCCCACTGAGGGCGTCGCTGCCAACCAACCCCGCAGCCTGGCAGCTCTCAGCTTGATTGGTCTCAGTGGGGAAACTGGGACGGAGGGCAGAAATCCCATCTCCACTCACTTGCAGCGTGCAAAGTTGGCCGTGCGCGTTTGAGAACTGTGCACGCGAACGCTTCAGTAACACACACCTCAGCTCGTATTAAAGCCGGGAAGCAAACTGCAAAAAAGAAAAAAAAAAGGCCCATCAGAATCCAAAGCCACGTACTCCTACATAATAAAACACCCACATTCAAATACATGGCACCCACATTACACCCACACACATCCCAGCTATGAGCACAGATGAAGGTGTGTGGGGGGGGGGTAGTTCACTCTGCCTGCGTCCTCTGAGCCTATTCAAAAGCTAATTCTCCTTGTGCTGGGATTCAAAGAGTCCGGACAGCCACCTGCAACTGAGGATGAGGAGAACAAGAGGGGGGGAAGGGAAGGGAAGGGGTGGAGGAGGACAGGAGTGGAAAGAAGAGGAGGAGGAGGAGGAGGAGGAGGAGGAGGAGGAAACAGTGGAAGAATGACATCACCTTCCCTGAAATGTCACCATTATCTCAAGCTTCTGCTTAGCCGCCTGGAGAGGTGACATCATCCCCTCTATGCCCCTCCCCCTCCCGTCCTCCTCCTCCTCCTCCTCTGTGTTCGGTGTGTTCGGGAGTCTGTTTGCTGGCGTGCACGGAGGCGTGTGCACGGGAAGGTTTTTTTTTTTTTTTTTTCATTTGAGACTGACATGAGTGAGAGTTGGATGTTTGTCTGCGCGCCGTCTTTTCCCTTTATTTATTCAGTGACTTCAGTGTTTTCGGTTCGGTAAATCTGATGTCCATCTAATGTTGGCGCCACGTGATTAAGTTTGTTAATATTTCTCGCTCGGATATCTGACTACATCTCACAGCAAGTTAGGTGTGATAAATTAACACTTTAAAGGATCACCAATAGCACTTCATTGCAAATATTTTCCTCTGATTTTTTAAGAATTCATCAATAATTTTATGGGAATTGTTGAGTTGAAAGTTGTTGTTTTTCTGTTTGTTTGCATTTTAGCTTTAAAAGTTATTTATGTTATTATATAAAGAGTTAAAGCTTTTTTTGTGTGTCAGCTCAGAATATAGCTTTCTGACAGAAGTTTGTAAACACAAATATGGACTTTAATTCTAGCTATCCATTTTGATCCAATTTGCTTCATTATCCTCTTTTAAGGAACATCTTTAAGCCAGGCCTTAGACACCTTCTTCCCATTTTAATGTACGTAGGAACTGAGGAGATGAAGTCAACTCGCCGCTGTTACACCTCTGAGCTGCCAAAGGAGGTAGTCACAGACCTGAATCGGTCAGGATATGTAGGGGTAAAGTTGTTGTCACACTCCATGAGAAGTCACAAAGTCGGCTCTCAGTCACGTGGCTACGTGATGAAGATTTCGTCATTTTGTTCGCGTAGCAGCTTCGTCCGCATCTTCGTGACCCTGGTTGAACGGTTTCTCACAGGGGTTTGAGCCAAGTGTCGTGTGATCGGTCAGAGGTTGTTTTTGAGGAAAAGCCGGTGAGCTTTAATGGAGTTATTTTGCCTCTGCTGCTCCACTGAGAAGCAGCTGGAGGCTGTTAGAAAATACAGCCATCTTTACGACTGTTCCAGCAAAACAAGGACAGGAGAGATGAGAAGCCGGCGGGAGGAAACCCGTTTTAACGCCGAAGGAGGAGGGAGGAGCTTCCTGGGAGTTCTGATCCGAGTGTCTTGTGGACGATGAAAGGTGTGTGAGAAAATGAATGTCTGAACCAACTTCTTGACTTCTTATGGAGTTTGCCGGAGCTTTAAGCCAACATTGAGAGTGTGATACGGGGATGACAGACGGTTTGTATGACGCTCTGCAGGATTTAGAACTTCTGATGTCTACAACACTTTTTATGTGTCGTGCTCTACATCAACACCACTAAGTTAAAGCCAATCACCGGACTCAGCTCTTATCCAGGATTACATACTTTTGGTCATGATCTATACCTTCTGACCACAGGTGATGGTTGTAACGAAGATGTAACATCGCCTTTGGGATGAGCTCATTCTTCACCACGATGGACCGGAGGCCCTGATCCATCTCCCGCTCCGTCAACAAGTGAACAAGACTCTAAGATATTTGAAACCTTTCGCTTGAAGGAAAGACTCACCCTTGACCCAAAAAAAAAAATCACTTTTTTACCGGCTGAGAAGCATGACCTCAGACATGGAGCAGCTGTCTTTCCTCTCAGCCACTTCAAACTTCAGACTGCAAACCACACCAGTGCACGCTGAAGGTCATGGCTTCAAGATGCCAAACAAACAGGAATAACACTCTGAGGTTCCCAAAACCCGACGCTTTTCTCTCCACACCTTTAGATCCTGTCCATGAGTTTCTAAAAGGTGTATCTCATGGCATTTAAACCTGATTCAGTCAACCTACCAAAAGATTTATATCCACAAACTTAATGCCACACTCAGTCTTCACAAAGTACTGACATGAGTCACATTTCAGTCGTGAATATAGTTTTCAGTTTATCACTTTAGGTAATTCTGATAAGCATTCATAAACAATGGCTCAACGACTGAATCGTAAAATACTATTTTTTTAAAGTCCCCTGAGATTTATGGAGATATTTGGTGCTTGGCAGCTGAAAACTTTTTAATACAAAGATAAAAACACTATGATGAGGGCACACGGTTGAGTGTTTTTCTCAGATTCAAAAAGAAGAATGAAGCCGACAATCATTAGATCAGATTAGATGGACAGAAACCATTAAAAATTAAACAGGACATTAAAATTTTTTCACATAATCTTTGTAACATTATCAAGAAAACTAAAAGTGTAAAATAAGCAACTTAGGATAAACACAAATTGTCTTTTGTAGAGCTTTTATTTTTTATTAGGCATTTTACGTTTACAAAAAATATTTAATATTACAATCTCTCTTAGAGTAACTGGCATGTCCAGATATTGTAATAACTTAGAACTTAGATTTCAAATGATGAGATTATTGAAGTATATTTGATCTTTTTTGCATTAATCACTCAATTTCCATATTAGGCTTTTATTATCTTGAGATTACTTTAAAAAACATAGATTTTGCTACTTGTCGTAACAATCTTATCAGCTATGTTAATAACCTAACCTGCTCAGCCTGTTTTTAATGACCTGCTGTTTTGAGTTGTTTTTATTACGAGACCCATTTAACCATCGCTGTGACCTTTGCTCTTTTCTCCGGGGGGCCTAATTGTGTATCATTTCAAACAGCAGCCCCTCTTTACAGCAAACACACGGGACATTCTTGTGCATTCGAACTTGTTTGCCAAAGCTGCAGTTCAGGGGCCCCCCCGGTGCTTCTCACCTTCATTGTAATGCGGGGCCAGATTTATAATCCAGTCCTGGCCCGGGCCACTTCGCACCTCAGTGAACACTGAGGTCCCCCGCTGAGTCTGGATGGGAGTCCATGACCGCTCTTTACAGGACACACACACGCACACATGCACTCTGGAGATCTACACACCTGCTACCCAAACCAAATAACTCCCCTTCCCTCCTCTGCCGTTCTGCTCTGTGATCTCTTTGTCCTGCAGGTGTCCTTTCCACAAGTCAAAAGGTGAACAAACAGAGGAAAACGGTCAAACCACGGTGAACCGTTACTCACACGAGTACATCTGACCACGCCGGCTGGGAGAACATGACCTAATGGCCATCAAGGGAAAGACAAATATTTCTCTGACATTATTAAAGACGCAGACTTCGGGCTTTCTGGAAGTAGTTGGGAGGTGGGGGTCGGCAGAGCCTTGGAATCAAAGCAGTCCCAGTCATCCGTCTTCGCAGCGAGGACTCCGGGGCGTGGACTTTAAACGGACAGGAGTGGGAGTCATTACGGCACTTCTAACAGTTCATCTCTTATTAAAGAGCAGCTGCCAAAAATAGCAGGGGCAAGTCCAAGAGATTCAGACAAAAAGAAAAAGTTAAACATTTGCTCTGAGAGTGGTGAGCACCGCCAGATGTTCCTCGCAAAAGTGTCACATTGTTGGAGTAAATATTAATTAGAACTTTCACAACAAAGTATGTGTTGAGATAATTAGTGCTGTGAATCCTCTGGTGGACGACGAAAGAACTGCTGTTAAATAACAGACATCAAGATGACATCAGTTGGAGAACAGTGCTGAGATTTACTAACTTCTGCTTGACTCGAACAGGGAAACTGCAAACTATAAAGATCTGTTTGTGGACTAAGAGTCATATATCACACACTCATTTTATAACATTAGTTCGACACATGCTTTTATTCAAAAGAATACAAATGAGAGAAGCACATGAGTGTAATGTACGGTTTAGGATCAGATCCAGGGCTACTTTGACGTTTGGCAACCTTATGTTTAAGGGACACTTTCTCCTGAGCTACAGCCATCTTAAATAACAATAAAACAATAAACATATTTTAATGAAGGAAGGAATGAATATTGCCCGATACCTTTCATGCCAGAGTTTTAAACTGAGATTATCTTATTTTTAAAAAGATGAGAGTTTTAGCTTTTTTGAATCTTGAAAAAAACTTAATGTTTGACTAAGTTTTAGCCAGTTTTGTGGTTGCTCTCTCAAGGTAACACATAAAAAGATATTTCAGCTCTTTTAAGGTGGGGTTCTGTGACACGGTTAGGAACAATTAATATCTTACCTGTTATAGATAGGTCTTTGAACGAGCTTAGTTTGGAGAAATGACTTTAATTCTGGCCAGACCGACAAGCTAAAGGTTAATCTGATCGAGGCTAGGAGCAAAACGGTATGAGAGTGGAAATACAGTACCTGCAGCAGCAGCTGGCTGTAGTGACGAGCTGCAGCATGTTCTGTGCAGGCCGGGGCACTTCCTGTTGGAGCATCATGACATTTCTGTCAGAATAAAGCAAAACTGATGACAGTGTGTAAACAAGCCTGTGAGGCTCAGCTCCGAGCTGCCCGTGGGACCCTCTGTTCGCCGAGCCCTCCCCACTCCCGCCCCGTCGGGGAGTGTTGGACTAACCGGGCTTCGCAGTGACAGCTGGAGGACGAGTTCAAGTCTGGGGCGGTCTGAGCCCCACCCGTCAGGCAGCAGACCGAATGGGTGTCAGAGGGCCAGGAATGTGCAACAGGTGCCCGTTAATCCCAGCACGCACACGGGAGTGGGCGTGGGGAACTGGGGTGGCACGCTTTGGCCCGAAGCTCCGACACCGTCATCCTCATCGCATTCCCCTCTTCCTTCCAATTCATTTCTGTCCTTGGAGGACGCGAAGAAGCCGCGCCAGCATTTTCGAAACATAAACTCGAGCTCCACAGACGGCCTCGTGGCATGTGGAGCATCTTCTCTCCCCGGGGAGTCGGAGGTGTGCGCTGGAAAGTATCATATATGTTATGGCAGCATGTAAATGAGCTAATAATATACCTCAGTGTTATTCTGGACCCTCTGGCAATGTAGGCACACTGAATAAAAAAAAACACTCAAACAACAGCAAGCTGCACTGAAATAATTCACCTAATGTCTTCATATTCTTCTACTAGCTGATTTTTTTATACTCAAGCTCAGAAAAATAACATCCAGCAGCACAATGTATCAAATATAATTAAAGATTCCCACTGAATTTGTGTCACAGTTTATATTAATAGCAAAATATATAAATTCATGCCAGTAATCATGATGATTCTTAGTATCTGTATAATACTGTTCAGAATAAAACTGATTAATCCTGTATCTGTTCTTCAGTGTGGAAAATTTACAAAAAAAATGTTTTTACTGTTGTAATTAGCTTCTTATATTCATTCCACCGTGATTCAGGATTTACTTTATTGCACTATAACTACATCTGAACACTTTGTGCTACTTTTTTTTATATACAAAGGTTCGACTCATTCAGGAAATGGGTGCTGCAGATTTTAGTTTTAGTAACTTTTATTACAAATATTTTCCCCATAGAAATATGCTGTGATCTCTTCAGTTCCTTCCAAAGTGTTGTTGTCTTTGAAACCTGCTTCTGTCTTAGTAGCATTTTGCTGCTTGTAGCTTCTAGCTGCTGTTGTGCTCCTTTTAGCTTCAACAAGTCACTTTCAGTCGTTTTTATCTTATATCACACATGATTGGTTTGTTACAGAAGTTTTTTTTTTGTACTTTGCTTTAGCTCTCATCTCTATTAGTTCATGAGTTCCAGTAAACAAGTGGTTAAAACGTAAATGCAAGTTTTGCTTGTTTCGTATTATTATTCATACAAACAAATCAACTTTTATTTTTAAAGGCATAAAACAACCAGAGCTTCACAAAGACCTGTAAGGCTCACAACAACACCCTACAGAGCATTTAACTCAAGTAAAAGCATGAAAAAGAACATAAAATAAGAACTTTAATAACAACTTGTCTTTATTAATGACTGCTAATGTGTACGTACTTATTTACATGCTTAAAACATGTTTTTTTTTTAATTCTGTATGCAGATTTTCTTTAACCCTTTTAAATTGGCAGCCTTTGGTTGTTGTTGTGTAAATAATTGTGCAAAAATGCAACAAAAAATTCTCTTTTAAAATTTTTATTCAGTATATTTTGCAATAGTTCTAACTATACTCTAAACTCTAAACCTTTTAACCGGTTATATTACTCAGTTATTACTATTTCATCACTATAATATTATTAGAGATCATAAAACACTTAACATTAAGAAACTGAGACAATTTAGACTTAAAAATAATTATTTTCAGACAATAAAAACTGTCTTTGTGACAAAACGTGTTTTTAATTTGTGGACATTTTAAAATACATTCTTCCTTTTTTCATACTACTACTACTACTACTACTACTACTACTACCACCACTAATAATAATAATAATAATAATAATAATAATAATAATAACAACAACTACTCAGCATTTTCTTCTTTTATTTCATAAAAAGAAAAACCTCTACTCAGGTCTATTTTCCAAGCTCACACCGCCATCTTGTGGTCAGACGGTGTAATTGCACCGCGTCGCCTCTAAAGTAAAGTGAGCAAGACGAGGGGGGAAAAAAGACCTAAATGAATCAACAAAAAGGATCAGATTAGTTTACATCCTCGATGAAACAGTCTGCTTTCACCTCGCCCTAAAAGTGCGCATTTTTGTGCCATTTTAAACCAGTCCCTGCCGCATAAAACAACTTTATTTGTCTTCAAGGAGGAAGGTGAGACGAAAACACACAAAAAACAAAAACAAAGGCAAACTGCGGAAGGACAGCAGCAGAAGTCGGCCACTTGATGAGCTTGAGGTTAAAATGAGGAAGTGAGGGAGGTGAGGGAGTGGTTACCTGCTCCTTCCTGCTCCTTCCTGCTCCTCAGCTCTGGGCTCCTCGGGAGGATTTAAGGACTCTTCTCTGTTGGAGGAGCGCAGTCCCACTCAGGTAAGCCTTCTGTCAGCTCTAGCTCCTGCTGAGGACGCTCTCACGGAGTCAGAAGTCTGTAGATTGTCGCTTTTTTTTTTTTTTTTTTTGAAGCCTCCCTTTGCAGGGAGCGCTGGTTGGGTTTTCGGAACCGGCTGGTTCTGACGGGACCAGGGTGAGGCGTGTCCCTGCAGGTGAGGAGGCAGCAGCAACATTCCTGCCACCTATCTCACACTAAACTGGGTTTAGAGAGCAGAAAAACCACCAGCTGCTCTAACAGGAATAACAGGGTCACATGGAGAAGACTTTTTTATTAATATTAATATGAAAGAGTATAAAAATCCCCCTCTTCCTGCTGGGTTGGGTCATTTAAAACCCTCCTGCTGGTCCTGGATCCTGAGGCCTGGAGGCTCAGCAGGAGTCCATCCATGAACATCTGACTCATTATGGACTCATGTGGGTTTATCTGATTTATTCTTTATTCCAGCTTAAAGTACAACTTCTAGACTTTATTATTATTTATTATTAATTTAAGAAAAACAAAACTGCAGCCGGGCTCCATACTGCTGGCAGAATTGATCAATACGGAGTCGTTATCCTTCTCAAATTCCTCAAATTCTCAAATGAAGCCGCTGTTTGTTGGAACCTTTAGGCAACAAGCTTGTTTTTTAAAATTATTTCTACTGAGAGTTCAGGTAAGAAAACTGCATTTTTTTTATTTTTTATTTTTTGGGGGGGGGGGTGTATCCAGAGGGACCTTGCAGGGAATTCCTGGCCTGTATGTGAAAAAAGAGAATTCACGAGGTTCACAATGACACCAAACGTCATATGAAGGGACTTCCTGCCAGAGGAAAAAATAAAGCGGTCCGTTTTAAAGGAAACAGGACGGATTATCTTCGTTCTGGCTGCTACTTAATCAGTAGAGTTCACCTAAGTCGGGCGGGTTTCCTGACGCAGATTCAGCTCTCGCATAGTCGTGCGTCATGGTCCAGAACTTATCGGCAGGGTCGGGTCTCTGTGAAGACCTGAATCGGCCCACTGTAGCCAATCAGAAACCGGTTCTGATCCTGATCCTGTTGGAACTCTCAACCTTGTCCAAGATCTTTAGCGGTCGGGAGTTCCGTCCTCATTACTCTGTCCATCCTGTGCGGTCCGTCAGCGCCGCAGCATGACGCTACCGCCGCCGTGCTTGACAGTTGCCATGGCGTTCGTAGGGTTGTAAGCCCCTCTTTATTTTTTTTATTTTTTTTTTACGGGGACACTATAGTTCCGGCAGCGTCCACCTCACTTCTGGATTGTTCGTGAACATCCAAACCAATTTCCTGTCGTCTTAAAGTGACAGACGGGCAAAGACGAACTTCCAGCTGCCGTCAGTTTAGTTCCAATTTGAACCTTCAGCCCTACTTGTGAAACAATTTGGTGAATTTCTGTGTAATTTGGCCCTGAAGGAACAGGACAGGCCGTAAATGCGCGACAACATCGCCACGGTTCCCAGAACCGCTATCTGAAGCTGCATCTGTCAGCAGCGTGCGCAGCTACAGTCGGAGCCGCGTGTCTCGACACATTTCGCCTTCTTCGCCGAAACACTTTACTTCAAAAGGCAGCAGAGAACCCGGTCAGAGTCTGAGCCTGCAGAGAGGCTTTGACAAACACGTTTGTTTTTTTAAACGGGGTGTTAACTTTGTGGAGTTTAGAATAAATTAGAAGAAGATCAAGCCAGGGGCCCGTTGCAGTTTTCTAAACCCTGACAAACCGACTTTCTGTGCGTCCGTTATCTTTTAATCTTGTGGCCTGGAGGCACGCTGAAGGCAAGAAAAAAAAGAAAAAGCCTGAACTTGACCTTAAATTTCCCTTCTGCTCAGAATTTTCTTACTATTTCTAATACGGCTGCAACTAACTATTAATTACATCTTTGCTTCTCTGTTCAATTGACAGAAATACTACAAAGATCTAATTTAATTTAGATCTTTGGTATTCTACGGAAAAAGCAGCAAATCTTTCCACTTCAAAAGCTTCAGATACGATGGGTTTACTGACTGAACTCTTATGAAAACAGCTACGTCTTTTTTTTTCCAGCTAGTTTTAGACACAGATAATTATATTAAAACTGCATAAATCCTCATGAATAACAACATTGCTGCATATCGCCCGCCACCTTTCATGCCAGAGTTTTAAACTAAGATCTTATTAAGTTGAGAAATGAGATGCATCTGTTTTGGTTAAACCTTGAAAACAGGATTATGCTCAAACTCTTGCAATACCTCTTGTGATCTGTCAGGGCTTGGTAGTAGCTGAATGACTCTCAGCTACTACCACACCGAGTTTTAGCTCAATATGTTTAAAGTTGTCTGAGTTCTAAGAATTTGGACAACCTGAAATGGTCGGGCTTGAAGCGCAGCGCTTCAAGCGCCGAAAGGTTCGCGTCCGACTTGTGCTTCATGTGCAAACCGACTGCGGTCTTTCTGTGTGTGTATGAGCTTCCTCTTTCCTCAAGTGCAGTCTTGTTTAAAGACGGCTCCTCTGCGCCGGGCCCCCTGAGGAATTTCACCCTGCGGTGTGCTCAGTCCCAGGCAGCGCAGCTCGGAGGACACACGAGGAAGTCCTCTGTCCAACGAGTGATCTGTCCCTGTCCCCTGCGGTGGCCGAGGGCTCACGGTTTCTTCACACCACTTTGGTGACTGAAATACAAAGTTCTATTTAAGGATCTATCGTCACCATAGAGACCTGTGTGGCTGCAAGAGTTCCAGTGAGTATTTCCGGGCACAGCAGATTTACACACGTAATCTTGGTCACCTATTCAGAGCGCTCTGTCTGCTTGTTGCTCTAGTGCAACGGGGTGAGACGTCACCCTCGAGGTAAGCGTTGTGGATGACTCTCAGCTACCGCCGCGCCAGATCTGAGCTCCGCGTCTGGACCGCTTCTGATTGGGCCATCAATTGGCTGCTGTGGCCATCTTGAGTTGGGCTCGCTGGTCGCTTTCTGAAAGTTTCATTGAAATCCGCCCCGTGGTTAGTGAGATATTTTGCTAACAGACAAACAGGATTGCCTCCGGCAGTTATTTGCTGAAGTTCAAAGTAACGATCTTGTGCAACGAGCAGCCCTTGGAGCATGTGTTGTGAATGACTCCCAGCTACTACCAAACCAAATTCTAGCTCAACATCTGTAAAATTGTCTGAACTATAGTAAATTTTTTTTTTTTTAGTTCAGTTGGCTGTGAACGCCATCTTGAATTGGATTGGCTCCAAAAGTTAATCAGCTGTAGAGGCGCATCCAAAGTTTGCACTTTCAAGGTTTCATTAAAATTCTTCCAATGGTTCATGTGATATTTTGCTAATAGACAAAAAAAAAAAATCAATGGGCAAAACGTGGCTTAAAACATTAGTTGTTGCAGTCAACACGGTTTGTCTGTTAGCAAAATATCTCACGAAGCTCCGCACAGATTCCAGTGAGACTTTCAGACTGGATGGACGTCGACCCAATTCAAGATGGGCGCCGCGGCCGACTGAACTTCGCCAACACAAAAGCAGCTGCAGATCAATGAATTTGACAGACACCGAGCTGACACTTAGCGTGGTAGTAGCTGAGAGTAATCCACATTAGGAGCTTGGAGACGACGCTGTGTGTGATTGCGTACACAGCTTTAAAGGCTTGACGAAAACAATCATTTTGCAACGCTCTAAACACTTCAGGTTTGCTCAGTTAATTTTTTTGCAACACGAGTAAAGAAATGCATGTGTACACCCAGCCTTCCTCGAGCTTTAATCTGGGGATGGCTTTCTTAAACGTCAACCTGAAACCCCTCCTGTCAGGCTACACACACACACACACCCAGGCGATGGTGCAACACGCGGCCCCATGCTCCACACTCGTCCTGCTCTCTTTTTCTCGCTCCGGCACACAAAAACACTCCCACTCGATCCTGCTGGAATTTATGGCCTCGGGTTAACGAAACCCAACCTAACAGCGGTGGGAAAGCCCTGGGAGAAGCTACGCCAGCTCAGCGGCCGACGAAACGGCATGGAGCTCCTTTCCTGAGCTTCGAAAAAAAAAAACCTTTTTCTCCTGAGCAGCGTTGTGAGGTGGGGTTTTTCTTTTTTTTCTATTTAATCAGAAATCTTGCAGCTACGGTGCACATGTTTGCAAGACGGCTTGAGTCAACATGTCTGCGTCTTTTGGATCCTAAAAAGTTGCATTTCATAGATTTCCTTCTCTCCGGTTGGCTGCTGCGCTCCTCTGTAACCTTCAGGTGTCCAGGAATGGTGCGCACGGGTTTTCTGGCTCTTCCAGGCGGTGAACAAAACTTGAGCGGATGGCTTCGAGGTGTGTCGTCGTGGAGTTTTATGACCCCTTTTGTTTTTCCTTTTACAGTCACCCACAGTAGCCATGTTTGTTTTAAGGAATAATCTCCTGTCGCCGGCGTACGTGTCTCGTAAGCAAAGAGATAAGCGTGCTGGGAAGTCACTGCCGTCGGGTAGAATCTGACTTAAGAGGGCCAGGCGCCCCTGAGGGAAATATTTGACGGACGGACCCTTTAAAGTTGAGTCTTTCGGGTGAACTTGAAGGAAGTGGTGACGTAAACACGACCGTTGTGTCGTTTAATGTGATCAAACGGCGAGAAACCAAATAAAAATACGACTAAATATGAACTAAATCCTAACTAACTCCGGCTAAACATTTAGCTAAATCTGTATGCACTGTAAAGCACGGTGGCGGTAGTACCAAATTGTTCCCAGCATTTATAATTACATATTTAAGTATCCATATGTGAGACATACATGGAGTAAAATACATGTATAGTGTATTGATTTACCTATCAGGGACATGCATATCTATCTGTGTCACATAAAATTTATTTTTGCATAAAATAAATACTGTATATGATGGTGTGTACAGTGTGTAATACATGTTAGAGTACTTTTTCTTAAAGTAAGTCTCATATTCCTGCTTTGGTACATCTAACAAGCAAATTGATGCAAGGTAATAGTATTACACAATTAAATGAGTCAAATCACTCACACAGTGCATGTGCGGATGTGATTCGTTTTTTTTGCGTGATTTGTGGCTTTAAATAGTATCTGACTGGGTCTGAATACTCGTGAGTGGAAAGGCATTGGATTATTTGCGTTTATGAGGCGCTGAGAGGACGGAGAAATGATAACGCCTCGTCTTCTGAACTGAAACTCGACTTTGGCTACACGTTTGGCTGATTCAGTTGTTAAGCACGGCAGCGGCAGCATCATGTTGTCGAAATTCTGCCGGAACCCCGGTTGTTGTTGAGGACCGCTGCGACTTTTGGATTACCGCTGATAGCAATGGAAAAGACTGAAATATTAATTAAAGTGTACAAAAATAAAGTGTTTTCTGCATTAACTGTATAAATATGTGAGTCTGTGTGCTAATGCACGCTAGGCTAACAAAAGCTAGCTAGAATTTAGGAAAAAGGTAAATGAATCAGTCTTTAATCAGTTATTATTTTTGGTTAGTTGTATCAGTTTTTTAATTTAAGAAGAAGTGTCACATTTGGAGTTATTTTTTGAGCTAAAATCAAAGCAGACCAGTGCTAACGACTGTTAGCATCTGTCCACTGCAGCCTGTTGGGTTGTCTCGGTTTACGAGGCTTCGTTGTTCCTGGTCGTCTTGCTGAAGGCTGCCGCTTCTCAAATGCAACTGCAGGAATTGTGTTATGAAACGTCAGGTAATTCAGTTGGGATTTTTTTTTTTCTTTGAGTCATCTGAGATCCCACAGGACTCTGCGTTGCCACAGCGCCGCTTGACGAAACGTGCAGGTCCTCACACGAAGCCCCGAGTATGGCAGGAATGTGATCTGCAGATCTTTGAAATGAAATGGTGTGAATCACGTGGATCAGTAAGTATCGGTGAGATCGCTGGATGAAGAGCCTGAAGTCGGCATGGCTGCAGAGGCGCGACGAAACAAGTCACAGAACGCTGCGCTCCAGATAACTTCTGTGCACAGCTTGAGCTCCGCGTCTTGTAACTTTGACTGAATTTGAGACGTGTGGTGTTTCTGTTTTCGGTCGAAAGGATGACGTGGATATGACGCCGCCGACCCAGCTGTGACCATGTACGAGGTGATGTCCGGGGACATGTCCTGGAGGGGGCCCGCTCCAAAACAAGAAGACTCCGAGCCCAGCACCGAGGCCCAGCTGCCGGGGGACGGAGGCCCGGTGAAGATCCTCAAAGTGTGCTTCTGCACCAACAACAACCTGGGCAAAAACTTCAAGCTGGTCAAATGTGACAGCTCCTGGAAAATCAGGGTGAGAGCGAAGAATCCTGAAAAATACAGAGAAATGTGTGGGACAAGCTGAAACCCAGCTGTTTAAGTACGAGCTGAAGGGGAAAAGTACCAAAAAGATATCTAAAAGTAGCATAATGCCAGCTAAAAGCCAAAACAGCAAAATTCTAGCTAAAAACTAAAATAACAGAAGGCTACCTAAATGCTAAAAGTAGAAAAAAAGGCTTGTAAAAGCTATAGTAGCAATAGAGCAGCTACAAGTAGCAAAAGGTTAGCTGAAAGGCTAGCTAAAAGCTAAAAATATCCAAGTACTAGCTAAAAGCTTTAAGTAGTAAAATCCTAGCTTAAAGCAGCAACAGATTAGCCAAAAGCTAAAAATAGCAAAATGCTAGCTACAAGCCAAAAGCATTAAAAGGTGAGCTAAAAGCTAAAGTAGCAGAATGCTACTTGAAAGCTATAGTAGCAAAAGGGTAGCTAAAAGCCAAAAGTAGCAAAATGCTAGCTAAAAGTAACAACGAACTGGTAGCTAAAGACTAGAAGTTTTGTAAAAATACAAAAATAAAGCAAATCTGCTGAAGGAGATTTCACAGAAAATTATGTTTTTGAACAAACTGAAGAAATCTTAATATACAGAGAAAAATAATTGTAAATAAAGTTAAATGTTTTGAAATCTATAAAAGTTCCAAAACCCCCAAATCACAGCCCTCAACTCCTAAATGAGCTGAACATTTTGATGTATGAACGGCTAAAATAAATTCTGCAGAAGTGGTTAGATGGAAGAAAAAAAAAGTAGAGAAAAATAAAAACCAGAAATGTGAATCAGCGTTTACACAATTATCAGAGGATGAAAACGATGACGGAGATCGTTTTTATAAGTCGATTTAATTTACTATTAAGGAAGAAAATTGATTCATTCTGTCCTTTTTGCTCAGGATGATGGAAATCTGTCATTTTAGGAAAAAAAAATACAATTAATTTCATTACCAGTGCTTGACATTATGGTTTCTGAACATTTGAATGTGTCTTCACACACACAGAAGATGATGTGACTGAAATGCCAACCACAAAGAGTCAGAAAAGGTTAAAAGAATAAAACGTTGTACGTGGACGGTTCTTTTCCTTCGTTCCTTTAGGCCATCATTCACTCCATTCTGGCCAGTGGCCGGCTGGGACCGAATGTTGATCTGGAAGGATGCTACGGCCTCATGTTGAAGCACTTAAAGTCAGAAGAACTTCACTGGCTCCACCCGGATCTGACCGTCGGCGAGGTGGAGCAGCGCTACGAGAGCCTCCACGTGGAGGCGGAGTGGAGGTACGGGCCGCGCGCCGTTAGTATCGCCCGCCGCTGTTTGTTAGATGATAAAACTCCTCTTCCTTTTCTTCTTCGACTCCAGGTATGACCTCCGAGTCAGATACATTCCCGTTAATTTCCTGGAAAGGTTTAAAAACGACAGATCCACGTTTGTCTATTTTTACCATCAGGTACGCAGTTTGAATTCTTCATTGTTGTTTTTAGCAGTAACTTTTTGACTGACACTACGAGAGTATCATTTAAAGAAATGACTGACATTAGAATTTAGTATTTAAAGGGACAGTTCAGATCTTTTGAAATGAACGATATGAACCGCTACTATCTTACCTGATGCAGATAGTTTTTTTTGGATGACTTTAGTTTGAAGAAATAGAGTTTCAATCTGACCGGATTGAAAAACTAAAATTCAATGCTTAAGATAACTCCAGCCTCAAAATGTTCACAGCAGTTTCTGCCAGCAGAAATGTTAGGATGTTCCTTCAGGAAGCGCCCAAGGACCCACAGGAAATGTTATGGCTAAATGCCACTTAGGCTAATTAATAATCCTGGCAATGTAAAGTTTATAAAATGGCGTTTTCTTTAACCACTTTGACGGTTTTTGGGATCGGATTTGTTTTAAGATGGCAGTCAATCCATTTTAGTCACTGTTAGCTTGTCATCAGGGTGGAAATTAACCTCTGTTTCCTCAAACTGAGCTCTTTCAGAAGCATCTGCAACAGGTAAGATACTAATTGCTCATAACCTTTCCACAGAACCGCAATTCAGAAGATCTGAATTTTCATTTGAATTAAAAACCAGTTCTCTGTCAATGGTGGGATCATGAATAATTTATTATTGTTTTGAATTCAGGGCTTTAAAAACAGGTGGCTTTTTAAAAAAGCTGTTGGGTTATATAAAATATATTAGAAAAAAAAAACTAAGGCTTTTATTTCAAAGTTACTATAAAAAGTTGGCGTATCATCCAAACTTCTCTATCAGACAAGCTCGGTTAACAAGCTAACAAAAGTGCTAAAATGTTTTACTGACCTGCTAAGTTGTTTTGGTTCTCATAGTTCTGGGATAGTGGTGGCTGATGGACATAAAACTTAGAATTTTTACACATAATTACAGAGTTGGAATTTAAGGACTAGATCTGTGTTTCAGCCTAGAAAGTCCTGTTTTCTGTTTGAGGAAATAATGTAAAATCCATACAAATATTGGGTATTCACAGTAAAACTGTTCAGCGCACGTTTGCATGACGGCTCCTGACGCTTCCCCGCAGGTACGCAGTGACTACATGCAGTATCACGCGAGCCACGTCAGTGATGGGATGGCGCTGCAGCTCGGCTGCTTGGAGCTCAGGTGAGTCAGAGGACATTATGCAAGCGTTACACTGCTGGCCCTTTCTTCACCTTTGCATTGTGGGTAAATAAAACTGCATACCAGCTGAAACCAGTGGCATATGTTACAACAGTGTTTGGTCCTTACATGGTTTTTCTTTTTACAGGAGATTCTATAAAGACATGAACGCAAAAGGCCTTGAAAAGAAATCGAACTTTGAGCTCTTAGAGTGAGTTCTTCCTCTCGACACAACAGCTGTCCTCTACATCTCTGCTGTCAATGGAAAGCTTTTAATTCTCATTTTAGCGGTGCGCTTTGACGTATGTTTAGTTTAAAGACGGCGTGTGTCTGCACTTGTTAGGAGTCAGTTTTCAGCTTGCTAAAACATCCGTGCCTCTTAGAAACGTTAAAGAACTGCAGTCTGGGTTGTTGCTTTTTCCCTCCTAAAGGTCTAAATCTTGTGAGCAATTTTTTAGTTGTGTCTAAAAGCAAAATTCAATGGTTTAATTTAGCTTTTTGTGTGTTTTTGCTTTACCACTTCAGAAAAGAAGTGGGTCTCAACCTTTTTTTCCCTCAGCAGCTGATTAACAGCATGAAGGTAAACATCTGTATTTACATTCACATTCCTTAGTAATGATTCGTGTTTCTTCCAATAACATACGCTGTCATTTGCAGAAGGAGTGACTAGGCTTTTACAGTTAATGTTTAACTATTTTGATTATTTTGGTCCAGTCGAAGCAGCTACGGAAGATGATCCAGCAAACATTTCAGCAGTACGCGATACTCAAAGAGGACGACTGCATGATCAAGTTTTTCGAGACCCTCAAAAGTTTTTGCTGTTATGACGAAGAGGTGTTCCGGTGTGAGCTGGTGGTGAGTGTGGAGCAGTGTCCCCCTAAGACCTGAACTCTGTGGCCGTCAAGCACTTCAGACACACTTTGTTACACATATGTTTTCGTTCTACACCAGCAAGGATGGAGTCTTTCAGTGGAGCTGGTCATTGGAGGAAGGGGCATCCGTCAGCGCACTCAGAAGGACGCAGCAGTAAGCCTGAAGATATTTAACCGCCATCTGTCTTTATCTGGTCTGTGGAAGAGCTGCAAAGTAGACACTACAAGCAGATTTGTGTTTACAAGTTTTAAAAATGTGCAATTATTGCAAAAGTTGCAGAATCTTTACAACAGCCTAAAAGTAAAACTTGGTACTAACTGTGCTAAGGCTGTTGGCGACTAATTAAAGACACAAAATTGCTAGAAAATATACAAATTCTCACTTGGAATCACACCAAATAGGTATTTACGAAACATTTGTATGTATATGTGACATTCCTGCAAATGGCACGCACATTTACTGTATTTATCTCAGTTCGGTCACAAAGTGTCTTAATTATGTTTCTATTTGATCACAATTTATTCACTCTTTTTGGTCTTTAATCAGTCACAAATGTGGTTTTGTAAGCCTCCAAATCCTCGTCTCGTCGTTCTCGCATTTTGTGACTCGCAGACACTAAACTGCGTTGGGTTCCAGACGCCCACGACGAACCTAATTTGAGAGTAAATTTGTAATGTAAAGTTTTTTTGAACATGCTCTAAACTTCAGCGACATGACAGCGAAGCCCTGCGACTCACACAGGGAAACTGAAAGCCCCTTCAAATGCTGAGACATTTTAGAAACTCCCTCGTGAATGTCTTTCACAAGTCATTGCCAATAGTCCAGTAAGATACTGGCTTAAAGCAGATTTGATGAGGCTGTGTAGGTAGATTTGTGTGTGAAGAATGTACTTCCTGTAGTCGTTTGTCTAGTGCCTTTTCCCTCAGCAGTGACACCTACTGTTAAAAAAGAGAACTGCAGTCAGTTCAAGCAGCTAAATGGCAGCTTTCTTACACTGTTGTCACAACTTGTTTGTGCCTGGTCCAATGCAAAAGGATAATCCAGACCAGAAAAAGATCTGGCTTTTGTTACAGGTTCAATGTCAGATGACTGCTGTGCCACTTAAAACTATAATTTTCAGACCATATTCTTTGTGAGATATCATTCAGTCCATTTTCTGCACAATTCTGTGTGCTCTCATTGTTTATTTCTTTAACACTTTTTCAACTTGGCATCACTTTATCTGTGTTTAAATCTATGAGTCAGTCAAAACTTAAGGTTGTAGCAAAATAAATACAATAAAATACAGGTTTTCTGTTGTTTGCATGTGTTCGATGGCAATTAATTTTATCAGTCGGCACCTTAAAAGTTTACTAGAAATAGTCAACCTGCCGATTGTGACTCTCAGGGTTTATATGGAGTGTGATAAATTTAGGGAAAATAAAGGAAGTGCAGAACTGTTAACTTCATTACAAACCAAGTGAGCTGTGGGAGGCAAAAACATAAAAGAAGAGTTAACAGGAGCCTCCCAATGGTAACTCTATGCTGGGAGCTGAAACCAAGGATGATCTATCAGAGAACAAAGGAAAAGCAGGGAGCGTTTAACAAGGCAACAGCTAACGAGGGGCAGGTGTGCTGATTAGTAAACAAGAACCAGGTGTGACGGGGCAGCAGAAAAACATGACTGAGAATATACAATCATTCAAACAAAAAAAACAACAACCAATAAATCAAACACAAACAATCCCAACAGAACCACAATACTATACAAAGAGCAAAATGTGACTCAAAACTGAAAACAAAAATAGGTGAAGTTCATAAACCTCATTTATGTATGATGTAAACGTGACGGGACCACACACTAACCTGTTTTCTGTATCCTCTCATTTATGTGACATCTTTTTTTCCTGATTTTTATATCTGCTCAGGTTAATTAATTCCTCTGATAGGTTTTCTGCTCCACATATTTTCGAGTCCAAACTTGTCGTGCCAAAAAAAACAAAAAAACAAAAAGAAGAAAAGAAAAAAAAAAAAAGTCTTGTTCATAACAATCGGTAGATACTTCATCATGTCAAAACTGGAAGGGTTCAGCCTAACTAAATAAACTTATTGCTGCCCTAACTTTTGTGCCCCAGGCGGTGTTCCTAGCAGACTTCAAACAGATAAAGAAAATCCAGTGCTTACCGCAGAGTGACGGCAAGGCCCTCCTAAACATCGACATAGAGGGGGCCAAACAGGTAACTGCAACAACGAGCTGTTTGCTAGCTTTTTCTTTGGTCTGGGGCGTTGTTTCACGTCATGCTCTTGTATCGTCTTTGGTAGCGCTTATCAATCAGCGTGGCCTCTGTGCCCATGGCGGAGAATGTGATGGACCTCATTGATGGATACTGTCGCCTGGAAAATGACACAGATGACAGCATTATCTACAGACCCAACAAAGGTGTGGAACTCAGCTCCTTCTACTTTTAGCTCAGCTTTAATGGGGTTCGGTGGAAATGAACAGTACTGTACCGGTTGTAGATAGCTCTTTAATCAATCTGAGTTTGGAGGACATTTGGATAATCATTGGATGCCTGTCT
This sequence comes from Kryptolebias marmoratus, assembly GCF_001649575.2. Classification (NCBI taxonomy): domain Eukaryota; kingdom Metazoa; phylum Chordata; class Actinopteri; order Cyprinodontiformes; family Rivulidae; genus Kryptolebias; species Kryptolebias marmoratus. The sequence continues at coordinate 11,593,698 of NC_051448.1, forward strand.
ACAACTGATTAACTTTTGGAGTCAGACAAATTTAAGATGGCCTCCACAGCTAATTCTGCTTAAACAGAAAAATTGTGATAATACAGTTACTTTTACTTTACAGATATTATTCACATTATTATAAGCCACCAGTTTTACTCTATATGGGACTTTGGTCATTTTTAAAAAAAGAATATTCCTGCCTGAGGAGCCCCAGGCTGCACTGGAAGTGCTACATTTAGCTGGTACTGCTGATGTTGGACTTGTAAATAACCACAAAAGTCTTTGAAATGAAAACTTGAGAATAATCGAAAGGCTTATAAAGTAAACTTGGATCTTGGGATAGATAGATAGATAGATAGATAGATAGATAGATAGATAGATAGATAGATAGATAGAATAGAGAGCTAGCTACAACAGGTAAGATAGTAATTGTTCATAAAGATCTGAACTATCCCTTCAAGTTCTTTAGGAATATTTGCATGACATGGATCCTGAATTTGCACATTTTGTTTTCTAAACTAGATCCAAAGCCTGCACGGATTTCCCTCCCTGACATCCCTACAGGGTGAGAGGCTGTTTCTTTAAAATTATATTCTTTTGCTCTATAAAGCCATAATTTGAACTTTTCTGACTTTCTTTTATTCTGTCTGTTCTCCGGAGCAGCAAAGACAACTCCTCATTCCGACACAGTATGGGTGAGATATTTTTGTATACATATCTTTATATCTTTTATGATCCGTTTCCATCCGTCACACGTTACAAAGAAATCCATGTTGATTTGAGTTGGCTCTTTTTTTGTTTCGGATTCAGGATCAGATATCTACTGTGAGATTCTTGACGAGAGGCCTAAATCAGGTTTGACTGAAGCTGCCACTCATAGCGTTTTCAGAAATATACCAGTGGCAACGTATTTATGGTCTCTCACAACTGTCCCCGTTGCTCTTTAGTTGTCAAGTATGGGATTGATCGAAACAACATCGTTCTGGGGCGGATTCTCGGGGCAGGCTTTTTTGGAGAGGTCTACGATGGTGTTTACAAGAAATCTGTAAGACCCAGTTGGGAAATATGCCATTTTGGATAACAAAACCAACGATGCATTCTCGCTGTCCAAGATCAGTCTGGATCTGCGTGAATGTACCTGTGGAGGTGTGGATTTAAGGTGCGCCTGATTTAAGGCAGATCGCTACTATGGCTGTCGGGGTGTTATGTAGAACATTTTTAACATATATAGCTGTTCATACTAATATAACTCTTACACTACTCAATATTGTGTTCAGTCTTTATTCTACAAGTTCAAAACATCCTGGACGAGCCCCCAATGTATTTTTATGAACCCAGCTCAATGGACACCAAACACAACACTAAGAAAGTTTAAGAGTTTTACTAATAAAAACAAGTAAACTCCAGTTAATCTTCTACTAAATGGCGCAGCCCGGGAACCAGCAGCTACAGTGGTGATCTGCCTCATGCCACACCTGGAACACCCTAAATAAGTTCATATTCATGCATATCCAGACTGATGCAGTGCCACTGCTTGGCCAGTGAGGACACAGAATGGCGCCACAGATTCACAGTATTGAAGTGATCATTCTTTACTCGAACAGAATGGTGAGCGGATTAACGTGGCAGTGAAGACCTGCAAGGACTGTTCTGCTGATGTGATGGAGAAATTCATGAGTGAAGCAGGTACAAACACCAAAATTAGCTTGAAGCAAACGCCGCTACTTCTATGCAACCACAGACGTGGCATTGCACGACGTATGAGAGCAACACTCACTGCTCGGGTTCTTTGTTTTCCAGTTATTATGAAGAACCTCGACCATCCCCACATCGTCAGGCTGATTGGAATCATAGAGCAGGATCCGGTGTGGATCGTCATGGAGCTCTATCAGTACGGAGAGGTTTGTGCCACTGTTTTATCTGGACATAGCAACTTAAGTTTAGACATGCTTGTGTTGTATTTGGATCCCAAGCTTTATTTTTTCTGGCAGCACTGATGTGGATTAGTTCACCTGACTGACTGTGTAACTGACATCCCTGCAGCTTGGAAACTACCTGACCCAGAACCAGAACAAGTTGACAAACACAACTCTGGTTCTGTTTAGCCTACAGATCTGCAAAGCCCTCGTCTACCTCGAAGGGATGAACGTGGTTCACAGGTGAGAAGTAAAAAATGTAAAAAATAGGAAATTAAAGCATTCCTTGAAGAGTTGCATATTAGTTTTAGATAAAGATCAGAGATGACAGAGTTCTCGCCATCTTGGTCAAACCTTAAACATATTAATATGTAGAATCTCATGCTGTGGCAGCCATCTTGAATTGTGTTGACTCTAAAACATAATCACTTGTTAATGTGCATCCAATGATTAACACACAGAAATGGACAAAAACATTTGTTTTGTGATGGGCGATAATTCTTATTTCAGTAGTTTTCCTTGGCTTCAGTATCAGCCTGATTTTGTGTTTTGATTTTTAGTCTGTAGCCTTAATATCAATATGTTTTTGGTCTTATTTCAGAGACATTGCAGTGCGGAATGTGTTAGTCGCCAGCCCAGAGTGTGTGAAGCTCGGAGACTTTGGTCTGTCGAGATACATAGAGGATGAAGAATACTACAAAGGTACAGTATATGGCAAATTTTTTATTTTTTTTTTCCACGATGTTATAGGTGAAAAACTAGCATGGAAGGCAGTCTGATATACATTTTTTGTCAATGAAATTCCAATAAAAGCACCTTTGGAAAACCTTTTGTTTCTGGCAGCATCTATTACCCGTTTACCAATCAAGTGGATGGCCCCAGAATCCATCAACTTCAGACGCTTCACCACATCAAGCGATGTCTGGATGTTTGGTGAGCTGGTGATGTCTTTCTCTCACTGTCTGTAACTCCTTAACGTCTTCCTTCACTCTCTCATCCTGGAATTGGACATGGAGCAACAGAAAGGTGCTTGTTTCGAGTCGTTTCTGCGTTTTGTGTTGCTCTGCAGCCGTGTGCGTGTGGGAGATCATGAGCCGCGGGCAGCAGCCGTTTTTCTGGCTGGAGAACAAAGACGTGATCATCCAGCTGGAGCAGGGCATCCGGCTGCCCAAACCGGACAACTGCCCCCCTGCTCTCTACTCGCTCATGACCCGCTGCTGGTCCTACGATCCCAGCGAGAGGCCCAGTTTCACGGAGCTCGTGGTCAAGATCAGGTACTCGTTTGTTGCAGATTACGAAACAACAGCTAAAGATGGACACAGGCGGGTAGTTGTGTCATCTGCTGCATCTAGTAATGACCAGTGCTCGAAGTGGGCCGGTACTCAGTAACAGGAAGTCGTGACTCGCTCTACACTGCTTCTGATTGGGTCAAACAGAGGGGATCAGGTGGTGCATGACTCGTTAGGATTGTCACGCCAAGGTAATTGTCCCTGGAAGAGGAAAAGCGGATCTAAATGACTATGCAACCAAGAAAACCTCAAAATAGCTACACGTTTCAGTTTTGTTCCCAACGTGGCATCTTCATCTCAACCAACTGAGGATGTCAGCTGAAAAACCAGGGCAGTTGTGTTTTTGTAAATTTAATTCTTGTTGTAATTGTCACACATCAAGTTACGTCTACTGGACATAAAAAGTGCACCTTCCTGATTACATCACTTGTAAACCAAGTTTTTTGTTTGGGTAGCACATGAATGCATCATATAAAACAGATTTCAGAAATGAAAACAGTTAATAACACATATTATATCCTCTTCGTTAATCACAGTGTTCCTAACAGCAAGTTTGAGAGTTTTCCACTGCCACAATCCTGACTCCCCGCCCCTCAACCAAGGACTGAGAGTTTTTCCCCGTCATTTGTTTTAACCGGATCACGATTTGTCATCTGCAAACGTCATGCTCCATCTGTCAGCCTGCTCAACAAGTTCACTTTTACGCTGTTTCAAACCCACGATGCTAACTGCGTCTCAAATCTGTCAGTGACGTCCAGAAAATGGAGAAGGAGCAGGACGTACAGAGGGAGCAAGACAGAGTGCGCTCCACCAGGTATTTCGAACCGAAGATCAACTTTGCGGACCCTCCTCCCAAGGTATGAATACCTTTACAATCCAGCCACCGTTTTATTTAGTGACTCTTTTCGTGTAGATTTAATACGTTTCTTTTTTTAACCTTTTACTGAAGCCCACACGCCTGATGCCAGCGAGGTTTGGGAACACGCTCAGCATCGGTCTACACATCCAGGTACAGAAATGGAGCAAAATAAGCTCAGATGATGCTTTTTTTCTCTTTACATTATTATTTTTAATTCTAATTGACGTGTGTGTGTGTTTGTACCTGTGCAGCTGAATGAGGCTCTGTGTGCCAGCTCACCGGACCTGGCCAGTCCGTGTGAATATCAGTCCCCGGTGGACTCCAGAAACACTCTCGCGCTCCCCGTTCGATCCCCTCGACGTCGCAGCATGGGGGTAAGACACACTAACTCGGAAGGTGTAGGCCCCTTCATCAGTCCGCTTGTATTTCTCCCAGCGTTTCTTTGAACGTGCCAACACAACAGGCGCTGTAACCCTACCTGTCCGCGTGTTCCTCGTAGGAGGGCGAGTTCCTGCGAGTGGAACCGAACAGCAAGGAGGACGCCCAGCGGTTGTGGCAGAGGGAACGGCAGTTCATGCAGGACACGCTGCGGCAGCAGAAAGAGCAGATGATGGAGGACAAGAAGTGGCTGGAGCAGGAGGAGAGACTCCTGGTGGGGAACAGAGCATCATTAGCTTTTGTCAGTCCCCTCCCTGTGTCTTTGTGTCCCTCTGAGGACGAGCTCGATGTTACCCTGGAGGCTGAGCCGAACGGGGCACCTGTAAACATCGCCAACCCACCCGTTGGCCCCCGACGCCCCGCTAGTTTCCTAATGAACGTTCACCTGATAACAGTTCCAAAGAGAGGCTCTGTGATCTGTAAAGTGAACCTGCCTGTTCTTTTGCAGGACCCCATGGCCCCAGAGGATGCTGACGCTCCAGTGGTAGGTGTCCCACCTGCACAAACTGAAAATATTTTTTTCAGATACATAAAATAAGAGCCAGGTCAGTTCACTTTAAAAAACAAAGCAAAAACTGGAAGTCCAAGCACTAAACTGCTGTAGTGAATAACTTCCTCAGCTGGAAATGATGTCTGAGAAAATATTTTCATGTCTCTGCATCATAAATGATCGTTGTTATTAGACATTTTGTTCTCAAGTTCTCTGATTTCACAAACCTTCATTGGTCAATTCAGCCGTCTTTTACTCTGGAATGCGTTTCACTTGGATTCGCACTAATTGCGTAAATAGTTAACTGCAATTTAATATGCATACTAAAGCAGTGGTTCCCAATGTTTCCGATCTTTGACTAAGAAAATACCAGAGGCATAAACGTCTGACCGTATCTAATGCCGGCTGAAATACTCAAACATCACTAATAACTAATTTAACAGGAACATAATGACCTCACAAACAGCCTTAACCCAAATGCAATTTCTGTGAATCATGATCCACGTTCTTTTTTTCTTTGTCTGTTTGTAGCCGCCTGAAGCTGACAGTGAGGCTGGTAAGTACTTTAAAATAAATTTACAGATTCATCCTTTACAGGTTTTATCTTGTCGTATAATACATCTTTCTGCCCCACAGCACCCCCTGAGAAGCCCCCGCGACTAAAAGCACAGGTAATTAGATCGACTTTGGTGCTGCAGTCCTTTTAAAACTACCCCAAACTAACTAAATAATGATATTTTAGTGATAAAAAAAGAACATTTAAATCGTATTTTTGAAGTCCTGGTTTCACGACTTTGTGTAAATAAATTCCTCGCAGGCTGCACCCACGGCCGAGCTCGACCGCACCGACGACAGAGTCTACGAAACTGTCATGGACCTGGTCAAAGTTGTTGTCCAGCTGAAGAACGACGTCCCTGAGATGCCGCCGGAACAATATATCACCATTATCAAGGTACACGCTGAGACAAATTATCCCCCCCCAAAGACAAACTCCCTGAGTCACCACAGAAATAATTTCCCGTATCGATTTGTGCCCGCAGTCCGTTGGGATGGCCCTAAGAGATCTGATTCACAGCGTGGATGACGTGTTGCCCACTTTACACGAGTCGAACAGGACGGAGGTACAGTGCGTCGCACGGCAGAGCGCGGAGAGTTTATCACCATTTAAAGGAGCAGTTCAGATCTTTTAAAGCGGGGTTCTGTGAAAAGGTTTTAAACAACATCTTACCTGTTGTAGATAGCTCTTTGAACGACCTCGGTTTGGAGGAACAGAGTTTAATTCTAACCCGACTGATGAGCTAAAAGCTAGGGTTAGGATCAAAGTGGACTGCTGCCATCCTAAAACAACTCCAGCCTCATTAATCATATTATTTTTTAAATCTTTAGGTTGTAAAACTGCAGTAAAACATGTAGCACCTAGCAAGATGGTGGCCACAAATCTCGCCTTTTATCTACAGTGGTCCTTAGCATGTATTTCTATTCCAGTCCTTGCAAAACAAACACTTTATTCTATGTTTAAAAGAAACTCTGTAATGTAAAATTGACAGCAATGAAAAAGTTTATACAATTGTGCTTACATGAACCTTTGGAAGTGTTTAAAAATGGCAGCAGTCCACTTTGACAGTGGCTCTGCTTACATTAGCCTTTAGCTCATAATCAGCGCTATCTACAACAGGTAAGATACTGCTCATAATCTGTCCACAGAACCCCACTTTGAAAGATTTGAACTCTCCTTTTTTAGTAATTAGACCCTAACCGTTTTGCTGCCTCCGCAGATCGAAGGCACCCAGAAGCTGCTCAACAACGACATGGCGGAGCTGATCAGTAAAATGCGCCTGGCCCAGCAGAATGCCATCACATCTTTAAAGGAGGAGTGCAAGAAACAGATGCTGGCCGCTGCACACACTCTGGCCATGGACAGCAAGAACATGCTGGATGCCGTGGATCAAGCGCGAGTCAGGGCTAATTTAGCTAAACCAGCTGCCCCCTGAGCGGCCGGTCTTCTTTGGTTTTTAAATCAGATCTTTAAAATAGTTCCGTCAGAACAAAACTTGCACAGTCAGACGTTCTTGTTGGAGTCAAACTGATCGCAGTCGAGCCTCTGGGTTTGTGAACAGCCATCACCTTGTAAATGAATGTTTAGTTTTAATGTGATGCTACTGTGTAACTCAGTGAGTATGGATCAGTCAGACAACAATGTTTATCACTCAACTTCATATTTTTTGTATTTAGATGGTAGTCATTTCCAAAAAATATTTCAATGAAATGTCCCTTGTTTCTGATCAGAAAATTAAACCTCTTTGTTAATACTTGATGTGCCCTGTGACAATTTTAATATAACTGAGAGCCATAGATGTTACGCAAATAAAGACAGAAGCAAAGGGTTTACTTTTGTAGCTCTAAAACGTGGAAACTATAACTACAACAAAGCAGCTGAGGGTTGAACCGACAACTTCCTCGCTGTGAGGCAACAGTGCGAACCGAATGTGACATTTTTCCTTTTAAACTTACTTTACAGTCAATTCTAAGACTCATTCTCAGCAAAGTCAAGGTTATAAGTTGTGAAAAGAAGCGTCTTTCCACAAAACGCTGCATAAATGTAAAAGAAAACTAGCTAAAAATGTAGCTGACAATAGTATAAATACAACATTTGGGGAGAATAATAGTGATAAATGGTAAATAGCCTGCACTCGTATAGCCCTTTATGTAGTCCAAGGACCCCAAAGCGCTTTACACTACAGTCAGTCATTCACTCATTCATTGTAGCACAATGGGTTTTTTTTTATCAATACTAAATAATAATAAAAAAATGTTTATTGAGTTGGAACTGAGGTTGAAGGATGCCTGTTGAATTAAGTACATTTTATTTGAAAAAGAATCTTGTGTTGAGAGCGTTTGCCCTGTAGCAGTATCGCATTGTGCTTTTTCCCGTAAAGTACATCATCATGCAGAAACAAAGCAATTTGGTTTTAGTTTCTACTGATTCTGTTCTTTCAGCTGCTACCCTTCCACAGCAAGGAAACTCACATGAAAGATTTGACAGTTGTTTGATGCCGGATGCCCTTCCTGGGCTTGAACCTGCAGCCTCAGGACTACAGGATTACAGGCCTGACCCCCCCCTTAGGTTCTGCTGATACTAGACCGGCTCATTCAAGACTAAATGTCCTTCGAATGAGTTCAGTGAACTCCAGGAGGATGTAGCTACAGTCCCAGTCAGATTATTTTGGCCATAAATCTATAAATATGTTTTTACAGGGAAACACAGGTGTGCTCATTCAGAAATAAATGGAATTCTGGCGGCGTAGTAAAATGAATAAAAACAGAAAAAACAAGTTGTTTAGATGATATATATACTGTACATGTTACGAGCTGAGAATGTCATTCCATTATACAGTATGTATTTAGGTCTGCCTCACACAACTTGAGCTTTTCCTACTTAATCATGAGGCTTTTGTTTAACGGTAACACGGATGAATTCATGGCTCCTTGTGTAAGCTGACATAAAATTTAGTGAGCTGGTGCAGATTCTCTGCCATATTAAGAAGTAATAATCTGAACCAATTCAATCAAAGGCAACAAAACTTATTTTTATTTTGCTTGTTTTATTCTTGGAAGACATTTTGCATCTCACTCGTGGAGCAAATCGAAAAACCTCCTTGAACAGGAAGTGAAAAGTCTTTAAGAGTCAAAAGAGAAGCCCAGCTGCCTTTGACTGAGATTGTTCAGAGCAGTCATTGGTTCCAGATGATTAATCGTAAATGGGACGATAACTGTTTATTCTGCATAACTAAAAGATAAAATATCCCTCCTATTATTGCAATTAGTGTCTGGACACCTTTGAACTCAATGATCACATTAAAACAAACAGCTTTTGACTGAACCGGAGTTAAAAGTTTAGGTGATTTACCAAGAAATTCATTTAAAGCTGGGTAGAAAAACCCCAACATTTTTATTCAAAACAGCTGTCACTGTGGCCAGTAAATACAACGTTATTACTGAAGCTGTTTTAAAGTTAAACTACAGTATATATCATTCTAACACATTAGCAAACACTGACAGGAGTAATTCACCAAACTCTGACCTAAATTTTAGCCACATTTCATGTTTTTCTTTAATACTTTTTCTTAAAAAGAAATATGAAAATTGGTCAAGTCAATATTGTGAGACGAGATTATTGGAGTTGTTTCAGTTTTATCTAGACTTGGCAACCATTTCTGTTAAAACTTTTGAGCCGATTTTAATTTCCAACAGTTAGCATGCTAATATGATGAACAGTATATTTCCTCCAGAGGTTGGTAACATCCGAGGTCATTTATGAACGCTAACATTAGCATTCAGGTCAAACACGTGGAGTACATCATACACGGATTAAAGCTGCAACAAGTCTGGATGTCTCAGTCCGATAAAATGCACGTGAGATCCTAAAGCTGCACTTTTAGCAACGCGGAATAAAAATATGAACGGCGGGAATCGGAAAAATCCCACGGATCTGTTAATCGTGTAGGTAATGATGCGTAAAGAGTTTTATAGACTTTTTAGGCCACAGAGGTTGTAGTGTTTTATCCAAACACGGTCCCAGTCCCAGTCTCGACGTTCAGCTGCTTGTTTGCTTTTTTAACACGTTCACACGAAAGATTTAAATCATGCCGGCCAGCCACGGAGGGAGGAAGAGGCCTATAGTCCCAAGCAGGCACACGATGATGAACATCCAAAGGAAGATGCGGTCAATCACCATGGCGACGTACTTCCAGTCCTCTTTCACCTGTCGGAAAAGACAGAGAAAACAAAGAGGGAATCATTTTTAGATAAAAATGGTGAAGTATTAGCTGTGCAAAACCATTTTCAAGGCTCATCCCTGCTCTGTTTTCCTGCTTCGAGCCTGAAGAAACGTCTTTAAGTTGACTGTTTCTTGAAACCGTAAAGTAAAGTAAAGTAAAGTAAAGTAAAGTAAAGTAAAGTAAAGATTTTCATTGAGTTTTATAAGATGCAGCACAGGTTGTAGTCATAATGAAAGGTAAGATTTAAAGAAAGTCTTATTTTAATTAACACAATGTTATGGTTAGCCCACTGCATGTTTATGTTACAGTCTAGTTATATTTATTTTCATATATAATCCAATATTTATAACATGGATTACATACAGTGTGTTCTTGTATAATCTATGTTATATGATGTTTATTTCCCATCATCTTATTTAGCAAACCAAGTGTTAAATATAGTGAGAATAGCAATTTATTTTGGCCATTTTACCAGCTGTGAGGTACGTGATGATTAAACTGTGAAACATTAATGCCATGGGAAATATTTTGGCATGCTAATTTTACAAATGATGTTCAAATAGCCCTATTTATTGTTCAATGTACGTCTTTGTAAAATGACTTTATTGTGTCGTTACAAGATGACATGTTTGTCTAATGTTTTATTAAGGAATTTAATGTATGCGTCAAAGATTTTAACTGCACCCACAGAAAGTGGAATTCTTCCTTTATTGTTGTTTTTGGTATGTGAAGGCCAGTGTGTCTGAGTTAAAGGTAAATAAATGGAATTTTACTTATCAGTTAGTGACAGATGATCAGGTTCAATCACCTGTTTGGTTACTTTGATGATCAACCAAGCTGGAAGCTCTGCAGGTCAACAGTGCTGCTGGTGTGGATGTTAATATCTGATGGATGTGATACTCACACTGAAGTCAGCATCCTCAGCTCTCAGGTGGTCTGCGATGTAGTGGACCCCTTCCAGAGCACGCATCACACTTGGTGAAAGCTGGAACGACTCTGACGCCGTACTGTCGCCTGGCCTCGGAGCGGGGTTAAATCTGCCTCCAGCCGACTGTCTGTTCGACCCCGCAGCCGCCTCCTGTTGGTTCTGCGTTTGCTTTTGCTGCGGCGGAGGAGTCGACCCCGGGGGCCTCGGCGAGGAGGGGCGGAAGGAGAAGTACGTCGCCAGCGTTCCGAGCTCCAAATCCTCGTAGCAGCTCCTCTCTGGGTTTTCCAGAGTGCTCCCGTCCCTTAACCAGGTGGACGAGGTGCTGATGCAGATGGCGGGCTTGTACCCGGCCGCCCGCAGGAGCCGCCGATCCTCCGCCGCTTCCTGCTGGAGCAGCAGCAAGCGGCGACGCCGGCCGTCGGGCGCGGGCCGCCGCATGAACAGCCAGCGCGGGATCAAGTCCAGGAACACGGCGTGGACCCAGCGGGGCATCTTGTGAGTGCTAGGGGAGCGGTGGTGCACGTTGAGCACAAACACGGTGATGACGATGGACAGCGTGACGAAGATCATAGTGAAGAGGAGGTACTCGCCAATGAGGGGGATGACGAGGGAGGTCGACGGTATGATCTCCGTGATGAGCAGAAGGAAGACAGTAAGGGACAACAGCACAGAGATACAAAGAGTGATCTTCTCACCGCAGTCTGAGGGCAAATAGAAAACCAACACCGTGAGGCAGGAGATCAGCAGGCAGGGGATGATCAGGTTGATGGTGTAAAACAAAGGCAGCCTCCGAATGATGAAGAAGTAGGTGATGTCTGGGTAGATCTCATGGCAGCAGTCGTACTTCTTCGTGTTGTACGTTCCCACAGCGTTGATGATAGCCCACTCGCCGCTCTCCCAGTAGTTGTTGAGATCCACGGTGTTTTCGAGTCGCTCCAGGTCAATCTTGGCCTTGTCGTAGGTCCAGGAGCCGAATTTCATTTTGCAGTTCTGGTGGTCGAAGGGGAAGAAGGTGACGTCGATGCTGCACGAGCTCTTGTAAATGGCCGGGGGCACCCAGCGGATTTTGCCCGTGTGGAACAGGTGGGCTTTCGTCATATGGGTCACAGCGAATTCACCATCAGCACTGGGGAAGAAGAGGGTGCACAGGCAGGATGAAAGCATCAGAAGAAAAGCTCATTTAGAGTAACAGACAAAAAATAATCTATTTCTGTTCTTTCACTTTGGAAAACATAAAGGAGTTGAAAGCTTCGGCTGAAGCCCTTATCATTTCATTAGTCTCCTCTTTTCATTTCACTAACAGACTGATCACAGAGACTCAGCAGAGCAGAACTCAGCAATCAACCTGCTCCATTTATTCTCCATAAGGTGACTTCAGCTGAAGGGAGACGAGGCGACGCTCTGTGGATTTTGTAATTGATTTCACACAGAAATCTTTCTATGAGTGCTGCCTTCATTTAGAAATAATTACAATTCGTCAATAGATACCCTGAAAGAAAGAAAAAACAAATAAAGTTACAGGGTTACAGTTTAAAACAGATTTGATATGTGATCTAATCAAACAGCAAACGTTAGAAAACACGAGATTTACTTTACCACTAGATGGCGCTATCTTCATGCGCTGTTTCAGCTTGTAATCAAACGTGACTTTTATTCTGTGTACTAATTAAATGGGACTTTCTTATTGTGTACAGCTCTGTAGAAAGAATCCTTTAGACCATAAACTGAAGAGTTTTAGGGAGGTTTAGCCTGGAATTTTAGTAAATTTCAGATAGATAATATTTTAAACAAGTTTACAAAGTAAACAGATTGAAAAGCTTCAACTCTGCAGTCTGTAATGATTCCATTTTAAAGATTATTTTTTAAAACAACCATAACAATTCCTTAGACAAGGAATGTTAAAACAGAAGCCTTTAAACTAAATGTGACACAGGCAGCATGCTGGTTCCAGGTTTGAAACCTAAACCTAAATTATGCAGGAACGGTAATTAAAGACTTATTGACTTTTTTTATTACTAAATAAATAAACAAAAGAAAAAAAAGGTATAATAAATTGTGCTGTCTTCAGGCAAATAAATAAAGCAACACTGTTTTATACAAGTATTGATGTCCTGTGTTTAAACCTAGAACAGCTGTAAACTGATGTTAAGTATTTAATAAAAAATGAGTTTTACAGAACACTTGTTGCTGCTGGTATACATTACAGACAATTTACTGCTGTAACCTCAGCAGAGGGGGGCCGAAAACTACAGCCATGTTTGTCCCTAAAGTTAGGCCCATTTTCACTTTAAACTTACTTGTTATAAAGCACGATGTCTGGTACCCATATGAGCTCTGACGGGACTCTGATGGACGTCACGTTGTCGTAGTCCGACGGTCTCCAGCGAAGCTTGTAGTCGTTCCACTCCTGGGAAGCACAAATGAGGTTTCTCTGATGAATAAGGTTCCTGTGTGACGTATTTCTAAAACAAAAGAGGTTCTAACGAATCAACATGGCCACATTTCTGCTTACTTGCTTGAGCCACACATTAGTTGTCATCATTTGGTTCTTCTCATCCTAAACGATAAATGAAGACAGGCAGAAAATGTTAGTTCACGGTGAGGCCAAAAAAACTACAAAAAAAACCCCAATATTTTATCAAAGGAAAATTATTTGTGAGGGTTTGAAACCCAAAGACTAAAGGAGTCAAATATAAAGAGATAAAATGCTTTTGGTTCTCAGCACAAGTAAAGTTTCTTTCTTTATGAATTAATTTAAAATCCCATTTAAAAAAAAAAAAGTAGTAACAGGCAGAGCATTTCTTCAGAGTATTGTGCTAACACAACTTAAAGTCACATCAATTAACCATAAAACTACTTTTAACAAATAAATAACTTTCTGAAATAAAACACTTTTCTTTGGATGCTAAACTGTTAAATAATATGAATAAAGTATACCTTTCTGTGCAGGGTTTAGTAAAAATGTAGTAAAGTTTGTTTCTTTCAATAAGAGCTCTGATGTCAGTGGGATCTGCCTGGTTAAATAAAGGATGATAGTTTTTATTTTCCCCATGTGTAATGTAGTAATAATGTTCTTGATGTTGTTTGTCTGAACTTCTTCTGTCAAACCGGTAATCTGTGGAGACTCACCACATCTATGAGCTGAGCTATGGACAGCCCAAACTTCACAATGACGACATCGGAGATGTTTGGCACGGGTCTGGACCACTTGTTGTAACCGGAAAACAGCTTCTTGAAGAGGTCATCTTCAGCGTGGGAGTGGGTCTTCACGTGGCTAAGAACTGTGGATTAAAAAATAAATAAATACAGAGATATATTTGAATTGCACAGGATCCGTCCGTTTCCAAGTTAATCACCAAAAACAGCTACAACAGGTCATAAAAACATTTGTTTCTAAGTTTGAACATGTAGTTTTCCAAGTAAATGGCTTGAATTTCCCCTTTTCACTGCCACACACCTTTTTAGGAAATTATATGTCAATAAAATACAACAGTTAAATGAAAGAGTAGGAAGTTCAGTAGTGTATTGATCTCCTCTCATCCCTGACCTTCATGATCCTCGCCTAACAAATGGCCGTAAATCTATCCGGTGTGATATTATGGCTCGTGGAAAGAAGGTGTGAGAGCTGGGAACATGTGGCGTTTTTAATCACAGAAGCCCACGTTAAATATCTACGACTTCTCCCTGTAAGGGCTTCTCAACTTTTCTGAAGCACGTGCGGCTTTCACAGTGAGAGGTAACCTGCTCAGATGGTTTGTTAATATTCAATCTGGGCAGATTTGCATCCAGGTTCGAGCCGAGTCGATGCATAGACGGCGAATTTCAGCCTTTCTTAGCGGAGTCGGACTGAGTTACACACATCATTACTTGCGAGAGTTAAGATTAAGAGGAGGTGAGCTCATTTCTGCCTGGTTAACAGTGATTTATTGTTGAGATGTCTGTCGTCTTCGCTTTAGTGGAAGCATATAACAACGAAACTGGATTTCCCTGAAAGTCTCCATGTCGCCGGCCATCATGTATGCCAGGATTCTCAGCTACTATCACACCAGATTTTAACGCAATATCTGTAAAATTGGCCGAGTTGTGGTAGTTTCTGTTTTTGCTAAGGTTTATTAGCTGTGGCAGCCATTTTGGATGGAGTAGAAGGCTAAAGTTATTTGTGTGTCATGTGATTAGTGGTGCAAAAACCTGATCTAGGTTGAAACTATTTTCACATCTGTAGTTAAAGATAGCAGACCTCACAGTGACTAAATCCACAAAGTAAACCTGTAAAATGCCTTAATTGTTCAATTGGCAATAAAACAAGAGAATACACATGGGACAATCGGACATTTTTGGGGTGGATCGTGCTCACAACTCATCTAAAAAAAAAAAAAAAAAAACGGTGACATGTCGTTTATATGGTTTGGTTTGGTTACATAACACCTGGCAAGACTGGTTGATCGATTTCCGTCTGAAAAATCGTTTATTTTTGCAAATCTGTCGCATTCTCTCCTTGTTGAAATTAGAGAAAAGCTTTGCCTTTTTGTCAGAAAAAAAAAAAGACCAGAAACTGCATTAGGAAAGGTGGAAATAGATTTGCAGCACCACTCCAAAGACTACAATCACGGCCAAAGTTAAGAGCTCTATTAAGACGGCATTGGGATGCAAAAAAAAAGTGTCCCGTTTGGTATGCATCTGTCTTGAACGGTGAAGGGTAAAAACCCAGTGAAGTGTGCTGCCATCAAGGACCATCAAAAAGGACCTTCATCCGGCAGCAAACAGTGTTGCCAAGGCCACGTCATTACCTGTCCAGGGGTGAGCTGGAGTTTAGTTCGTGAAGAACTTGTACTGCAGAAGAGACAAATATTCAACAGGTTCGTCGCTGCAAGAACAAATGGAAATCTATTACAAGAACTTTCTGCAGAACTGAAGTGAAGATTTAACAATCAGTCACAATAATCAGAACTTTGTCTTCTCTTTTTTTTGGCGTCGCTTACTTAGAAATGAGCTCTGTGATGTATGAAGGTGGTAGATTTGTGTCTGAATTTATTGCTAATTTGCCCAAAAGGTTTATCTTTTTAAACTGGCACACAAGGAAGGAAGCCCCTCAGGCTTCTCACACTGTCACTCGATAACGTTCATCTGCACCGTGCATCTGGGAAAAGACCAGATGTGGGGTTTGACAAAAAAAAGGCCCCTGGGCACCGTATATCAAATCCTCCCTCTCTCCTCCCGAAAACGAGGCGACACCTCCAACGCTCGGCGCTCTGGACCGAGAACGCTGGACGCCGGCCAACGCTCTTGGCGAGATATATGAAACACTGACCGGCTCGGAGGATGGAGTCAGCAGCTTCCGCGGCCAGAGGCGCTCTAGGTGAAATTGGGCTGTCAAGTGCTTACAGTAAAGAGCTCACTGAAAAACAACACGCAACACTTCGTGGGGAGGATGGGGGGGGGGAGTCGGAAGGCAGGGCGAGTGAACCAGCTCAAGATCACATTCACATTCAACTGCTTACATACAACACGGACCCACAGTCGGCATCTGTTGAGGGAGTTTCTGCAGATTTATTTGTTTTTTTATTTTGTTGCAATGGAGTGAAAAGGGTATTCACATCCATGCCAAGCCTTTAAAACCATCTCCAAGAAAAAAAGTGTCTCCAAGTCCCAGAGTCAAACTATTTCCATAAAAGAAATTAGTTTTTACAATTACGCCTGGAGAAGACCGTGTTTTCATAAAACATGAGCACAACAGATGCGTTTAGTTTAATTTACATAAACAATAAAACGTCTTAGAAAGTAACCTGCAGAAAACTTCTTCTGCTGAGACTATAAGCATTTCTCTTTACCTGTGATGGTGTAAATACATGTAAAAAACGAGGCAAAATAGATGATGCACCAAATAATTATTGACAAACACATGGGGGGAAATTTACCCCACTTTGTGGCTCTTGTTACTTTTTTTCATGCCATGAAAAGGCTGTAAAACCGAATAAAGGCATTTAAAAAAGGCTAATTAAGTCAAGTTTTTCAGTAGAGGGGGTTTTATTTTTATTTTTATTGCTTAAGAGAGTAGGTGAGGAAAACAACATGCAATTATCCAGGTTTGTTAGTTCAAAAAGTATTGTATTTAGAACAGTTTGTTACATGAATATTTACTAAGTTCTTTAATAATTGTTAAATAAGTCTGTACAAAAGAGTAGTTTTAATCATCTTTAATTGTTGATAGCTCCGGCTAACAAACGGAGGAGCCGCTTTAGCTAGCATCATTATTCTTTCCTTTCTTTATCAATTTATGAAATACAGAGGAGAAAAACTGCTTTTATTTACAAATAATTTCAAATTAACACATAGAGACAAAAAGAGACGAATAAGAAGCACAGTTTTTGCACGAAATAAAGCCGTTTTTCTTTGCATTTTGCTGATTTAGATGCTTAACTTAAACTAGCACGCGCCGTTTGATTTCGCTTCCGGGATCAGAGAGGATTCTGGGAGTTTTAGTTTAATTAAAATAATCAAGTAACAACCTAACTACCTGTTCGTGTTCGGGTTCGGTTAAAAGAAGCGCTTACCTGTCTGAGTCAGAAGCACAGCCCAGGCGACAGAAGTCCCTTTTAAGACGAACAGGTGGTTGTAAACCATTTTGCCCTTCGGTTGAGAAGAAGAAGAAAAGTCCAACTTCACCGGAGAGGGAAGCCGAGCTGGTGCCGTCTGTCACAGTGCGGGCGACATCTGTCATCATCGCAGCCGGGAGGCATCACGGGAGGCATCACGGGAGGAGGGGGGGACAGCCTCGCCGCGACTCTCACAACAACCGAGGGCGGCGTCCAAGAACCGGGAGCGACCCGCGCAGACCCGCCGCCATGCCGCTCAGCGCCGGTAGGAGCCACTTTCATCGCGGCCGGCGTGGAGAGGAAACGCCGGCTGGAGGTCCGGTGGGCGCGCGGCAGAGCCAGCCATCAGCCAGGGCTTTATTTTAATACAAACAGCTTAGCAAATGTAAAACTAAATTTACATAAAAAAGGAATACAATCCGGGTTTGAGTCTGCGCAGCATCCAAGCCTGTGCGCCCTTTTACGCAGGAAGCCAAAGCTGTGTTTATCCCATATTAAAGTTAAGGCTCACTATTTTCCACGACGGGTCTGCGCAGGGAGGTCTATTGGGTCCAGCTGGGAGAGATGGGACATATGTGAGCACCTTTATCTGGTTGGCTCCCATTAAAGGTCTCTCTCTCTCTCTCTCTCTCTCTCTCTCTCTCTCTCTCTCTCTCTCTCTCTCTCTCTCTTTCCTTCTGTCACTCAGGGATCCCCGTAAAAAAAAAAACACTCATGTGCAAATTGTTTTTGTCTTAAAATACAGCATTCCCACTACTTATTTCCAAAATGATGAGTGATGAGCAATGTAGGCAGCTCAACTTAAGCGGGTTGTTTCTGTGGAGATCAGCTAGAGGGCAGACTAAGTGAATTAATGCGCTTTTAGTTCTCCAAACCACACAGATGGATGGGGAAAAAAAGGTCTTAAAACATTACCATGGATGCAAAAAGCATGTGAAAGTTAACCAAGGAAAAAGGTTCCTTTATTGTCTCAAACATGAATGACAGATCACCACCATTATTAACAACAGACTCGTCACGTTTCTAATAACATAATCCCCGTTGTCCCACTGTTTATTCGAAGCATTCTGACCTCCATGCTGATACTAGAACCAGATGGTCAGTCCATAGTTTCCACCAACACAGTCATTAAGTTTGTTTCATAAATCTTGGAACCGCTTCAAGCTCACGCCACATACTGCTGCCATTTTTGACCTCACCAAGTTCCACAAGCAATGCCTGCGGGTGGAAAGTATTTAATAAGTCGAGGGCTTATTACACCCTTTAGAGGAGAAGTGGTGTTCGTGTGAGGTGTCCTCTCCGCTGCTTCCCTTCCCGTTCCGCCACCCGCGCCTGTTGATTGTTACAGATCCTCCGAAGGCTCACACAGATACGCCGCTGCGTCACATATACAACGAAAAAAACAAAAAAGAAGAAGAAAAGAAAAACGCAGCAAGGTTTAATGCTTTCATTCCAGACTTCATTTCCGATGAAAGCTGGTGTGTGGACAGTTTTGAAGCCCCCTTTTTTTTTTTTTTCTAGTGGTGGATTTTGACAATGTCTTTCAGCTGCCTGCTAAATGAAGCGCGCAGGGCTCGGGATGACCTCTCCAACCTGCTGGCTGTGTCCGCCGCGGCACGAAGCATGTCTTCAAACACTAAGGACTCTTCTCTTATTCTGCTCCGGAAATGCAAACGGTCCGGTTTGAAGGCGTGATCAGAAGGGGAACGCGCCACATATGGAAAGACAAAAGAAGGAGAGTGAGTGAAAGGAAGAACTGGCAACAGAACGTGCATTAAACAGAGGTTTTACACAGCTGTAATGAATGCTTATTTGTTTATTCTTAATGAGTATATGATATTTTTAATCAGAGATTGGTCTGTTTTTCTTTATGCAACTGTCTAATTTGTAATTGTCTGTGCCTGCGTGTAAGTTGTTGTTGTTGTTGGAGTCAACCCAAAATACGGTATCTCAGATTTTAAAGACATTCGTAAAATAATCATTGGATGTAAATCTACCTTGATTAACTTTTGGAATCAACTCAATACAAGATAAGCCCCACAGCTAATTTACCTTAAAAGGAAAAGGCTACAGCTCAGTCAGTTTGACACATGTAAAAGTCAGATGATCAGTTGAATCATGTGACAGTATAGAAAGAAAGGGTCCCTCTGTGTGATTAAGCAGAGACCGGAGAAAAGCAGAGAAGAGCAGCTAACTAGTAGTGTCTGATAGAAGACTACATGTTGTTTCTCTTCTCCCTTTTTAACTGTAGATGTTAACTTTTAACTGCACTCACTTCTGCATCCCCGTAAA
Source organism: Kryptolebias marmoratus (assembly GCF_001649575.2). NCBI lineage: Eukaryota > Metazoa > Chordata > Actinopteri > Cyprinodontiformes > Rivulidae > Kryptolebias > Kryptolebias marmoratus. Next base: position 11,613,263 of record NC_051448.1, read on the forward strand.
GGCATTCAGACCGTCTCCCTCCAGCTGCCTTTTTAAACCATCTTCAGCTTTCTCCATCACCTCACTGCAGCCCTTTTGGTCCTCTTGGATCCCGGCGATATTATCCTTGATCATGTCTTCGTAGCTCTGATCCCCCAGCTCTCCCCCTACGAACTGCTCCAAGTTCTCCACCACGGCCTTGTTTCCACGCTGTATGGCCTTCAGACGGGCCAGCTCTTCCTTCTGCGCCCTCAGCCGTCGAGCCGAAGCAGCCGAGTTGGTGCCGAAGTGGACCGAGCACTCGTCCGGTCGGACGTCGTACCAGAATGAGGGGGAAGGGGATGGCGAGAATCCCTCTGACGCCGCCGGGCGATGGTCGTCCGTCAGCCTGCCCGGCTCATCACCAACGGCCCGCAGTGAGCCATTGTTGTCCGCTGTGGCGGGGAAGGCGAGATAGCCTGAACCCCAGTCACCGTCTCCACTTTGGCTGAGGATCGGGGTTGCCATGGATACCCAAGCCAAGATGAAGTTCAGCCAACATTTCTTCATGGTGACCTGAAGAGACAAACGTGAATTGCTGTGAAAAAAACAAGTGAAAAAACTTTTTTTGTGCTAATCTTCAATACCAAAGCCCCCTCCTCCCTCACACACACACACACACACACACACACCACAGTCCATTTGACTGGTCTCCAATGAGCTGATCAGACACTACACTCAATTCTACATGCTTTTAGTCAGAATCTAAAATTGTTTTGCTCAGAAACAATTCCAACCCTATCCAATGAATAACAGGCAATTGCTGAGGTTTTGAAAGATTTTATGGAGTTGCAACACGAGCTTCAAGAGCCAAACAAAACCGTGCCGTAGATTTTATATAACAGATAAATTTATGGTTCTCTAAATTTCAAAATATGTTTTAAAAACCTTAGAAGATATGACAGGTCTTTTTTTGTCTTCTGATGGAAAAATAAGCCTTAAGTGTTTCCCATCTACCCTGCTGGTAAAATAAAGTACAAAGTTGGTCAGTTGTGCTCGTTTCGGAGCCGTGTGTTGAATTGTGTCCCGCTGTGGCTGCGAAAGCTGAAGCATCTTCTTACAACAGTGTTTGTGTAGTTTTTTTTTTTTTTGGTTTGTTTTTTTTTATAATGGGTGGTGCTTTGGGAATCTGGCAAAAAATAAAAAAGTTTTAGCTCGCGTCACATGGGGAGTCATTACAGTTCCCAGTGAAATCGTGTCAGCATCTAAGTTTCTCACTCCTCCGTCTGGAAATGGAAAGTTTTCAAAGGCCCGCACCGGCCCCGCGAAGGAGAGGCATCGCAGAGCGCTTTCTGCTGTCAGAGCACATTTAGTTTCGGCTGGAGTTCACTCTTACGTCAACCATTTTGAAACTCCTCAGAGCTGAAAGTGAAATTAGGTTTTACCTACGTCTTCTTCAGAAGCACGATTGCCAAACCAAGTGTGCTGACAGACGCCATATAACTGTTTATTTTAGGATGACTTGTTGTTTGAGGGGGAAAAAAACCCTCATAAAATAACCAACTGTTGGCTCTCTCTGTTTGTGGCCACTTTAAATGGTGACATATGCTGCTGTAGTTTCCAGATGAAGGCTTCAAATTAGGCTTTGATGAGCCTTTATCCCGATGTTAGGGTAACACAATCTCTTTCTTTTGACTGGCATGTGCATTGTAGCAGACAGGCTTACATCACCACTGGGATGAGACAGATTTAATGAGTTTTCAGAGGTGGCGCATGTGCACAGATCTGTATCAGTAAACGTGTGCGAGTGAGTGGCATTTAGTACTTTTGACCATTTCAAAACAGAGGCAGTCTCCTTAAATTATGAAGAGATTGCATTTGTAGGTGGTTTTGATGTGAAACTTGTCATCAAGTGGCAACAGAACGCCTTTAAATACTAAAATATGCCTCTATGTCATGGATAGAAGCTGATTAAAAACTTTTTTTTTTAAATCTATTTGTGTGGTTTGGAGAACTGTAAGCACAAAACTCTTTTTATTCCAGATTTTTAATGCACTCTAATCCTCATTGGTGCAGCTTGACAACATTCATCCTGATGACAAAATGCAGCCAAATATGAATGTAATCTGTCTAATTATTTTGTCTGTATTTCAGTTTTAATACGGCCTTCTAACATACGCTCATCATTGTTTTGCAGTCACGAATAGTTGCCTTTGAAAAACGGTTTGCAAAGTGTAAACGCTGGTGTTTTGTGGTTTAGCTGAGACGGTGTTTGTGTTGGACCTTCTGGGGCCTGTGGTGACCGTTTTTGGCTTCGCTGGGAAGGATCCGTCTCACTGAAGTGACTTTTATAGGCTGACTTTTTTTTTTTTTCTTGGCTTGAAATAGCAGAAGCTGTCTCCGAAGGGAAAACCAAGAACCTTTAGGGTAGTGGTTCTCAAACTTTATATGGCGAGTACCTTCGCAAACGTTACTAGGCTCCAATTAAAACACACCAGTACGAGCTTACAAGCTCATGTTCGTGTCTGACACAAACAAGAAAACTGGTCAAACTCCCAAACTAGGGTGTGGTTTAAGATGAGATGGTTCCTTTCCTTTTTTTTTTTTGCTGAGAACAGCATCCCATACACGTCAATCTTGGCTCCTCCTCTGGGTGACTTGAATCCAGCTTCCTTACTGTTTTGCACCTTTTGTTCTTAGCAGGTCCTATGGAGACTTCACTGACGATGCTTAAGTAGCCACTAGAACACCAGTTAACCTCCAGTTTCCACAGGGGTTCTCCAAAAATTGTCCATTCCATTTTGTTTCATATCGTTTCCATTTGTAGCCAAATTTGTAAGACGTTTGACCCATTCATCTTTTTAGCTTTACATTAGAGTTCAACTTCTGATGATCAACTGGCTCACTCATCAAGTTTTCTTCTGAGTACCACCAATGCTGTTTAATCAGCGTTTAAATACCTTAAACCATGGCTTTAGGGTGTTTAGGTTCTTATCTTTATTCTTTAAAAAGACAAACACCTAATACATCACAAGTTAAGTTGTTGCTGACATGACAACTTGCTCTAAAAGTCATCTGATCAAATAATGAATTACATCTTTTTGCCTTAGTTAATCTGTGTTTTAACCCCTTGACATGCAGATGCGGAGTAGATTAAAACTGATACTCCTGGCTGCCAATATCTTCCTCCTTCGCTGTGAGTAATATCTAATAAGAGCATCTGAAGGGTGACGGCCGTTTGGCTTTGTGGCTCATCTCGTCAGGGCCCGAACAGGTGTGTTTCACAGCTGTCACAGCGCATTTGCTTCAGTATCACTATGCCAACGAGGTCTCTGGCAAAAAAAGCAGGCGGGTCGCCGAATCGGTTCTGCCCAACAGATGGATCACAATGGGAATTCGGAAGGCGGACGAAAGTGTCTTAGCGTCGGCACGTTCAAACGCAAAACCTTTGGTCTAAGTGTCAGTAAGTGATGGGCTGGTTTTCATCAGTATTATTTCATTCACCTATTTCTAAATAACAGTAAAAAGAGAATGGAAAAAAATGGCACTTCTCAGTGGTTAGAACTCTAAATTCAGAGATTGTAAATCCTACTTTTAGACGCTGAAAGCCTTTCAGTTCTTGTCTATTTATTCCCTTTATTTGGTCATTCACTGTGCATTTTGATGTGTAATTTGACTCATTTTACTAAAAAAATATTTGCTTTTCCCATCTTTAGTCTTTGACACCCAATGTGACACTTCACGTTGGTGCTGGCGTTTTATTTAATCGGTTCTTGTGAAAATTTTTAATCTGGTACTTGTAACAGAGACCCAAACCATGATTAATCCACCTCTGTGCCTAACAGTGGTTAGTTTTAACTCCCATCAATGTATTGGATTGGTTTCCAAAGTGCACCAGGCTTCTTTAGATTTTCATTTGCAACTTTTCGATGCTGAACTTTGTGTGGATGATGTAAAAAATGTCTTCTTCCATGTTGTAAGTGTGGTGTGCCAGCTAAGTCTGTTTTAAAGTGTTTTTGCGATAAATAAGTGGTTTTGATTAGCCTTACTAGCAACTCTACAAATAGCTCATGGAGTTTTCTCGTTAAACACTTATGGTTAGCAGGTTTTTTCCAATCAAGCAGAGGGAAATTCATTCAGTCACTTTCTTTTTGAGGCATAGATCTCATAAAAAACAAACTTTTTTGGCCGCCAGGTTTTACCTTTCTTACATAAATCAGTTTTGCCAGACTGACCCGTTTTATGAATCCTGTTCTTCTTTCTGCCATAAATCTTTAATCTCATTGGTATCTGTTTGCTGCATTGTCGGTCAAGCTTACCGTTGACTGATGGAATAAGAAAGGTGTTTTTACTGTAGGGGTTACTGACTGACACCTCCTCCAGTTCTTTACCTGACATAAAAGATGATACTGTCAATAGTTTTGCTGATTTAAAAAAAATGAAGCTGTCCTTGTGTGTTTCATTGGACTCGTATGAAATTAAAGTTTCACACCTTGCCTTATTCAGATTGATGATTTTTACAGAAAATGACTACAGTCCGATCATTTATGATGACTCCTTCAGCTCATTGAAGCCGTTTCCTTCTGTTTAGGTGTTAAAAATGGTTTACTTTTGGATGTTCTGTGTCTAAATCGTAAAACCTTTAGCTAGTTTTGTAGCTTATTGGTCACAACTTAAAAAACCTTTTTTTCCCACCTAATAAGTTTTCATTTTTTGAGTTTTTTTTTCCTTCTTTCAGGGCAGATTACTCTTTTTTTCTATCCTAACACTTGGACATTTTCGTCCATCTGCCTTTTCCTTTCATAACCTTTTTTAGGCAAAGCTGACAAACAACAACCAGCATCTTTTGTCACATATGTTATCCACTTTATTGGCTTCATTATCTTTTCATTGTTTCATTGTTGCTCAAACAAAGCAGATTATTGAGAGTCAGTCTTTCTTTTTTTGACCTTATGCAGGTATTTGTTTTTAAAAACCCAGGCTAGAAAATGTTTCTACATTTTATTTCATTACCATTTACCATTGTGTGATTTCTTAACATAAAACATGAATTAATTATTTCCCTAGTCAAATGTTCTGTCATATTTGTGCTTCTTTGGCAAGAAAATCAACCGGCTGAATGAACCTCCTCCCAGGCAGATCGTTAGATATACTTTGCAGAGTTGTGCTGCATTTTGAACGTCAATTATTGCAATTGTTAGAATGGCAAGCAGCTGTTAGGAGGACCTATAGGTGCCAGAGGAGAAAATAAAATAGATTTTAACTTTTAAACTTTTAAACTTTGAGGTGCCCTAACTTTTGCATTAACACTGATTACATAAACAATGTAACTCTTTACGAAAAAAATAAAAATAAAAATAGAAATCACTCATGCTTTTTGAAACTCATCATCATCAGTAATTGTATCTTATTACCAAACACTTGTTTCTGTCTTTGATAAAGACAAATGCTATGAAAATTACCAGCAGGGTGTGCAACTCAAAGGGAAGTCCTTTACTTCAGCAGGGACTGAAGGAGCTCGACTCAATTATGTTGTAATCTAAAATTTTCATCAATCTGCATGCATCCAACTTACCCAACTCCTGTAACTTTTCACAGTTTTCTGCCACTTCTGCTTTTCGAGTCCAAAAGAAATCAGCTCAGGGACTTCAAGAGGACCATTTAGAAACAAAAGAGAACAAATACTCAGCTGGGTTTTGTCTTCATGACAGGGGGGGAAAAAAAAAAGCAGACACACGCAAACACAATTAGGGTTTGGCTGGAGAGTGTGGTTGTCTGTATGCCTCTGACTGCTGTTGGGAGGGGTTTCAGAAGGAAGAGGAGGGGGGTGTTTTTAGAAAAAGGCTGGAACTGAATGATTTCTTTCTTTGTAATGGGGAAAGGGGCTGGAAGAAGGAGGGGAAAGAAGGACTGTAATCTACTTCACATATGGAGAACTTGGCGAGTAAAGTAAGCATAAAGGCTGCATAGCATAAAAACTGCTGGATATCCATTCTCTTATTCTTCCTGGAAACCTTTTAATAAAAATATGTCTGAGGTTTGTGCTTTAGATTATAATAGGAAGAAAATTCAACTCAGACAATTTTATGTATCTTGATGTAAAGAGCTGAAGGGGGAGGCAGTCATGTGTACTTATGTTTTCTTAAAAAAATATAGAAGCTGCTGATGAAGTTTTAGTTATATCCTCTCATTTATACCCCCAGTAGTCTGGTAACAAGCTTAAAGTTTCTTCTGCTTAAACATGATTATGTTCTTAAAAAAACAACAAGCTCAACCAATAAAAGAACTGGAATACCCAAGACTGAACTCTTACACTTCATGGATGATGATTCTTGGTATAAGTGAGTGGCAAATCTGCAAAGATCTGAAGGTTTGGGTGTTTTCAGTTCGAGGAATGACATTCAAATGTCAGAGCACACTGGAACGTTTAAAGAACAAGACGGTTCTTCCCAATTTGTGGTCTACACATGTTTGTTTTTTCATCTTTTTTTATGGAGGAAAATGTGTGGAATCTGCAATCAAGGCCAGTGTTTTCTGAGGACTAAATCTATCTATCTGTTGAGAAATATGTATCCAAACATCAGCCTCTTATTTTACTAAGTAAATGCTAAGTAAATGTTAAGGCCTCTCTGAGAACATCTGTGGCAAAGTGCTGGAAAGAAAACTCTGCCCAATAGTCAGATGTTGGATTATGCAACCAAAGGAAGATGGATCCTTTTTATCTTTTTGAGAGTATTGGAGGACACATGGAGGATTACCCAACCAGCTTTTCTGTTAAATGGCTTGTGACAATGTCTTTTCTGGTGTCCTGTTGGAGGTATTTAAAAAGTGTGGGGTATCTCACTGAGCTGCGACTGTCGGCAACTAACTGGAAAAATGTATTTTCAAGAGATCTATAGTCTCTAAAATGTCTCAAAACATTTTGGGGCTTCTCAATTTCCTTGCTTCAGCCTCATTGCTTGAATTTTAAAAATGTCCCAAAAAAACAGTGCAACACATTTTCATACAAAATAGTCAGTGTTGTTGTGTGCATTTTGAAGCCCTCTCGGTTTGATGTCGGAGCTGTAATTTACACACAAAAATAGCGCAGGATTTTTTATAAACTGGTTGCTTATTGCTTGGTCGCAATCACCCAGAATTCAGTGAGACTGCAACGGAAAATTTGCCTTTTTTCTTGCAATTTTCTCACAGTTTTGAGTTCCCAACTAGTCTCCAACAGTCACAGCCCAGTGATATGCTACCCTTACTAGAGTGAGAGCTTTGTTTGTTCTGCTCGTAGCAAATCAGATATGTTTCTGTTTGGTGTTTGCCCAAGAAGCTCATCCTTATCTGTCCCATTTATATTCCTAATGGACGAAATTTCTAACCAAGATGTAGAGGCTTTTTAGTTAGCCCAGTTTTCGCAGATCAAGCGGCCCTCTTGGATTCACTGAACCGAGACCTTTAGCAGGTACTGGAGTGTGTTGACGTGTCTCAGATGGAGAAGGGTGGGTTGTAGTGAGCTGGAGGAGCTGAAGGGTTTCTGGGCCCTGTTTTTCGAGAGGCTATAGAGGAGGCAGTTTGGGGCTGTGCATCAGTCTGTGGTGGTGCAGAAATCTGAGCCAAAAGGTTATAAATCGTCAATCTACCAGGGAGTCTTCTCTCCAACTTTCACTAAAGGTTCAGAGTACAGCTGTAGCTCCTCTGTATCCAAAATAACTACAGCTAAGGTATTTTGTTTTTGCCTTTTGAGCATCTATTAAAGGTGAAAATTACAGTAATAGTAATAAAAGCTGACTCAAATACATTGCATCTGACATTTAAAACCACCTTGTTCATTATGCATGAACACCTATGCAAAACTTAAGGCAGACAAAAAGATTGTTTTCTTTTAGATTTCGGAGTTAGGGTGAAGTACTTTAGAATAAATGCTCCGATATAAACCACTGGTCGTTATCACAGTCATTGTTTTATTATTATGGTAGCATCAAAGTGACTGGTTATATTGTTTCATACGAATCATTTCTTAATAAACTATGGTCTAATAGAAATACTAATATCTATTCTATACAAAACTCCCAACATGTTGTAGTTATTAGACATTTCCCTGCTCTGTTCTCTTCAGTAGACAATAAAAATGTCTGAAGATGAAATGCGACGTGCTCCCCTGAGGATGTTTGGTGTAACTCTCATCTTTCCCTGACTCGTGAGGTTCTCAGTGCCGTGCTCAGATATTGAAGGAATTGGATCAAAATGGTCCTGAATCCTATCTGGAGTTCTGCAGACGCATTCAATAATTATAATTTTTTATCTGACATTAGGGTTGCTCGTCTTGTGTTCATAGTGTGAAAGGTTTTAATAATAGGCCTCCCCGCTATCTGCTCGGCACGCTGCGTTACATCAGCTCCATTCACGGTAATGGAGTCTCATTGTTTAAAAGCCATGAAATGATGCAGTTAAAGATCCCGTTTGTTTTGGCAACACCGACTGTGATTTCCACAAAATGTGTTTTTATGCCATCTATTAATGAGATCTTGGTAATATTCCGTCTTCCTTGCCTCACAGATGGCTTTTTTTGGTCTCATTTGTCTCACAAAGACAATCGAATCTCTATAAAATGGAACGCAAAAGCGCCTTTTTGGTACAACGCCACGATTGTGTGGACTCACAGAAGGAAATTTAGCTCTTAATCTTGGGAGCATGAATTCACGACAGCCTGCATACGGCGGCTAATAATCCAGATCAGTTCTGTTTGAACGATTTATGACAACTGCTGCGATACAACGTTTCACTGAAGGGAGCGTTTTAAAAAAGGTTTGGAAGAGACATAGGGTTATAGACAAAGTCTTTAGAAGGTAAACACATCTATGAAGCTGAAGGTATTAGACAGTTAAATGTCGGCTGTAGGCATGTGACACACCTACAGACATCAGCACTGTTGTGTTGAAAGGACATAATTACTTTTGCCCTTTAAATGTGTTTTATTGTACACATAAATCCCCCTTTTAATGCAGCTTTGAGTGATAAAAAAAAAACACAACCCTGCCTGAACCTTTTGGATTTGCAGCAACAGCAATTTCTCATCAAGAGTTGAACTTAACTTGAGAAGGAGATGAGCGAATAATGCTCTGCTGGCACTTTGTGTAGCATTTATTTATTTATTTTTACCCGCTAGGAAAACCCACTTATTACTGGCTTTTATTTATTTATTTTATTTTTTCAAGCATCCCTCGGAAATTCTGATTTCCCATTTGACTTCAAACGCATCAAATTTCCTGCCATCACAAAATAACAAACAACAAATAGACATGACCTAATATTAGCCAATCGAAGACAACCCAGAGAACATAAACGACAGTAAAGCACACATTTTGTGAAGCTGTTGTGCAACAAATGATGTGATTGGCTGCGTTAGTTAAAACCATAATAGCTGTGAAAATACCCTTTTTTTTAATTACGTTTCTACATTAAATGATTGTTTGGGGGTTAATGTAACTCAAACTCATCAGGGTTTTTGTTAAAACAGCAGATATTCCTCAAATTTGCAACTAAATTCAGCGATCAGTAACTGAAACTCTCCCGTTAGAGCTCAGAATATCTCATCACAGCTCATTTGCATACAATCTTGGCCCTAACTTTTGCTTTGACTCTCTCCACCACTCGATTTCCTCCCCAGAATGACTCCACTTCTGTCGCCTCTCGTCCTCACAGCTTTTAGCTGTCGTTTCTTTCCAGAAAAAAGAACTTTAACTTTTCACTTTGGCGTCTCTGATTCCATCGTTCTCCCTCTGACTTTGCTTACATCCGGGGATTATTTTACCGACTTTATATGCATGGTGCAAAAAGACCGTCTGAAGTGAACTTGTCAGTCTTCGAATATAAACAAACAACTCGTAATTGTTGGCAACAAAACCTGACTCTGCTGATTTCCCTCATTTATTACAAATTATGCAGTAGGCTTTTGGTAGTGAATGATGCGTAATTAGTGGTTATTCATTCTGCGGCCAGATTTATGACTTTACAACCAGTTTAAAAGCCACACGCCACGTGGAAAAGCAGGAAAGAGTGTCTAATTATGTCCCTAAAAACCTGCTTAAAAAGTGACAAAGTCATGGTCTAGAAGGATGTGTTTCTGTATTCTTATTGTGTTTTGACCAAAAGATGACACAAATATTTTAGGAAATTTTGATAACTTAAGAAAAGAGGCCTTTAAAAAGAGCGTTAGGTCTCAAATAGACTCAAGCAAGTAAATAAAAACTAACTTCACCACAACTAAAGTTAATTTTTGAGTTCACGCTAAAATCACTTAGAGTTAATAATAGGCAAAATATCTCAGGAGAGTGAAGAAGATTTTAGCAGCTACACAAGTTACCGTCTTTCTGCTCATAGCCAGATGGGTTTCGTCAAACATCAGTCTGTTAAACATACTTAGCCCTGTTTAGACATGCATGTCTACAATGATTCATTCAAGGAAATACCATATGGGCCTTGTTTTCTTTTTGTCCTTGATGTAAACCGTGTTTCATAAGTGAATCCTTGAGATTTATGGTGAATGTGACTCGTGGCGTTGAAATGCAGACGCTTCTCCAACATTTGGAGGAAAAATGTTTTCAGAAGCAGCTTTTGAAGATGCGTGACAGACAGCAAATCAAGCCATTCATAAATTAGAGAGAGGGAAAGTTGGATTTTATGCTTCAAGTGTTAGGTATAAATTTTTAAAAAATGCTTTGTTTCGTGCAATATAAAGCAATTAAAATATTAAGAACATGTTTTTTTTTGTGTTAATTCGCTTTAATCCCTCAACTTCTTTAATCCAAAATGTAATTTCAAATGAAAGCACAATATGAATCACCGGAGTGTTAACAAATACACATTAAATCAAACTGTGGCTGCAGATATATCGACCGAGAATCTTATTCAGCGTTTTCTAATTGACCAGCGGCCCGTATATCCTCGGGGCTGTTATTGACCAAGACGCCGACTCACCCACTTATCCGTGGCAGAGTGTGAAAGCAATGACTGCCACAGTGTGCTGGCGCTGATAAACTCTGCTAATCCGCTCTGGGGCCCGGACAGAGTTTTGGCTTTTTTTTCTCAGTGCCTAGAACCCGCGCGCTCAGCCACTCTGTCCATGTTTCTTTTTGCAGCGCAGATTGAACTGCTTCGCGACTAACAGGCAGGGAACGGTGATAATATTGACTTCCTAAATTTATAACATGTCAAATTCTGTGTAGTAATTAATAAATCTTCTGCTTGGATGTGTTGTGTGAAATGGGAGGCTGCTTTAATGCTCTGACACACTGGGGTGACCTTAAATGATGAAAGCTAACAAGGGCCCACTGATAAAGCTACGGTTTTACCAACAAGATAATAAACCTTCTGGAATATCAGGCATTGTGTGTTTGTTTGTGTGTTTGAATTTGGTTATATATGTATCAAAAAAACAAGCATTGCGGATTATTTTATTGTAGTTTTTCACAAACGTAACACGTCAACTAAGTCCTTAGACTCTGAACTATAGTTAAATCTGATTAAAAGTTCAACTGAACATGTTTCTGACCAACAAAATAGAGTCTGTGTGTGTGTGTGCTATGTGACATAACCCATGTATTGTCGCCTTCGGCAAAGACATGTTTTCAGTGCGGGAAGCATTAGCGGAACGGTTGGTTATAAGTTGGTTATAATTGCTGCCTCGCAGCAAGAAGGTCCTGGCTGGTGCGTGGGTTTTCTCCAGGAATTCCAGTTTCTTATTCCCACGATCCAAAAACATGCACGTTAGTTTAGTTGGCCACCCCGGGGACTGAGTGTGCGTCTAAATGGTTGTTGGCTGCTGGAGAGAAGCACCCGGAACGAGCCCAAACTGCTACAGAAACTGGATGAGTGGATGTTTCATTGGACGGGTCATCTGTCGGTTTATGTGTTTGTTGGTTTATCAAAACCACTTGAGTCTGAATCCCGTGGATCTTGCTGGACATTTAGTATTATAAGTTTGAAACTGAATGAATCGCTTTCTTTAAAACTAAATAGAAGGGAAAGATGTCGTTTGTGGAAGAATCACTGGCTGCTTCTCGAGTTCTTTACTAATTCTCCGTTTTCATGCAGCTACTGCCTTTCACACTAAAATACCACATTCAAGGAGACATGTCTATTATTTGGTTGTTCGGGTTTAGTTTTTTTTATTTCCAGTTTATTTTAGATGTTGCTAAGTCAGTTTAAGCTGCTGTTATTGTGTACCTTGTTATTTTTTTCCTTGCAAATACAAGCTGAGAACTTTAGAAAAGGGATTTTTTTTCCCCCTCCGACTTCCTGCAGCAACAGAGCAGGCAGATCCAAGTCGAGCTGTTAAACATTTTCAAAATGGGATTATGATCCTCCTGAAGTAAATCCTCCACATCTTGAAACTGAGTATTATTAAATCAACACAAACTTACAGCTGGTGTGTTCGTAAAGTACACGGCCTCACTGTTTTTTTGAGGGGATATTTTACACCCTGACGCCAAAATTTGTTGTTTGCGTCCATGAAACGCATCACAGACAGGTGATATTTTATCAAGAGAAATTAGTCACAGATCTTTTCTTTCTCTGCATTCCTGCAATGTCAATATGTCATTTTAGTGAGAGGGGTGCAGGTAAACGAACTGAGAAGCCCTGAACATTACCTTTGACTTTGTAAAGAGACAAGTCTTTTTGTTTCCATCTGATTTTTAAAAAGTTAGACTTCGCATTTGACCCCTCTCAAAGCTGTGAGTTGTTTCATAAAAAAAAACAAAAAAAACAAGAGCACAAAACTTGCACTGCTTTTAAAGTGGACACTGAAAGACTGTAAAAAGGGGACTCGGCTCCACTCCGCACAAGCTGCCTTTGATACGCTCTGTTTCGCAACAGACGCCATCCCAGTAAAAGGAAGCGCAGACCTCCCTGCAGACCTCATTAAATAAGTCAAAGAGCAGGAAATGAGACAGCCCAAGGATACAGAGGGAACACTGATCAATCCGACCAACACAGATTTGGACCAATTGACACACAAGTGTCTGCACACAGCTGCATCAAAGCCGGCGCACACAAACATCCGAGCTCTCTTAGCTGATGTTTAACATAATTAAATATCCCAGGATGAATATAAGATAAGTGGTCAGAAGGTAAGCCCAAATTCAATCAGGCAAACATAATTAAGTCAGTTTGTGTGCTTCCTGGAGACCACGAGGGCACAATAGATGACTAAATAATGCGAGCATCGTGCTGCCCTTTTACAGATATGTTGTCACTCACCAAAACAAATAAATAAATGACATAAAACAAGCTTATCCATTCAGTTAATGACTCATACAGAAAGTATTTTTCTCTCACTGATTTTGGAGATATGCAAATAATTATTTTACAATTAAATGAATTTTACATTTTGACTAATTCGTTTCTACTTAGAGTCCTGTGTAATTTGGAAGCTGCACTTTTTTTTTTTTCAAAATAAACTGTATCCTGTGCTTGACAGCTGTTCGTTTTTTTCAAAGTGCCATTGCTCAAACCCCGGACGTCCTCCACAGTGTCACTCACAATCAGTGAATTCAAGGAAAAGAATCTTGCCGTTGACGTCTCGCTCGCAGCTTTATTGGGGTTCCGTGGCTTTGAAGAAGAACACAAGGAAAAACTTAACGCAGAGTGCAACAACAATACAGTGACCACAGTCTCTGCTGAGAACATGGAAACATTCAAATCGATGTAAAGTGGTGGCAAAAAAAAAAAAAAAAAAAACATCAAAATGTTGCTTTCACAGTCAAGCTTAACGACTCTCAAATAAACTGTTTAGGAACAGGACGTTTTCCTCTAATATAGCTGCTTTCTTCAGTCTTCATCCTCTCCAACATGCTACTCTTTTTATTTTTTAGGTCAATTCTCATCTTTTTTTTTTTTGTTCTCCCTTTTCCGTGCAAATAGCCATGAAGTTAAGAATATTGTCAGGAAAACGATAAGACACCTTCAGGCATTTTACCCCTTTTACCCAGCATAGCAAAAAGAGAACTAAGTATGTTATACCATGCAAGTCACACTTTTACTGCGGAGGCTGTCCAATTAAAACCAGACACAAGGAGCTTTTATTTAGTTTTTTCTTTTTTTTGGATTACTATATATTTGATCTTTTTGCTGCACATGAATAAAATTTGTGTTTGTCTGATGAACGCAGGTTTTAGTTTTGGTGAAAACAAAAATACACGAGAGGTGTTTGACTTTTAGGAGACAAGTTATGGTTTTGTGTGATTCTCCTCATAAAATTATAGTGATTTGTTTACAATAGAAAAAGTTTTTGTTGTAAACTACATTGCATCAATCATGCTGAACCCCTCTCACTACAGCCTCCTGCATGCACTGAGTCCAATTGTACTTTGAAATGGTCAAATCAGATTTAGTTCCGTCGTGCTCAGATGATCACAACATAATAATGTAAACCAGATGATGATGCAGCCGTCTTCATCACCACTGCACCTCCCTGATGTGACATTTCCTGGGTTTGACTTACCCAAGATTACAAACTTAAGTAATGTGTCCACTTGATTTATGAACAAAACACTAATTTTCAAAGATTTTATTTTTTGTAAGTTTGTTGCATGATTCCTCCCCCCCATAATATTGAATGATTTGTATGTAAATAAGTGTTTATTATCACGGTTCTGATCGTTCTTTTCTATCAGTCCTTTATCGAGTCGTTCAATTTTGTCTCTTGTAAAGATTAATTTTAAACATCTTAGTATTGTAAAGTTATTACTACTTTTTAAAAATATTGAGTCATAAAAGATCAACAGGAAGTTTCCAAATATTAGTGTTTTTCCAGCAGCAGACAACATTTTGATAAGTTTGGGTGACATTATAAGATATGCCTCAAAAAAAAAAAAGTTTTTCTCAAATCTTGACTTTACATACAAGTCAGCATGCCAAGATTTTAAAGAAAGATCTTATGTGATCTGGATGAACTCATGGTTTCAGTGGGGATGAGTCTCAGCTGCTACCACACCAAATCTTAGCTTAAAAGAGTTGTAGCCGTTTTTTGTGTTTGCTAAGATTGATTACCTGTGGTGGTCATCTTAAATCAGGTTAACTCCAAAAGTTAATCAGTGGTAGACAAGCCGCTCGTAATTAGTTTTTAAAAGTATCATTGAAATCCATCCTGTGGTTCATGAGGAATTTTGCTAACAGACAGACCAACAAATGCAGAGGAGGGAACAATATTGTCCTCCTTTTATGGTGGCGGTGGAGAAACGTAGTGAATAAAAGCAATTATTTATATTCCGCTGGAAGTGGGCATTTCTGACTCCGCTGTGACGGAGATATATTCTGACCTTGTATTTACTCTTGTGGGTAAAAGAAGGAGGCGAAAATGAGGAAAGTGAAGAATGGAGACCCCAGCTGTGGCCTCATCCGAGCAGGAAGTCTTAATCAATGCCGAGCAGCCCAAAAAGTCATGTGGGCGAAACAGTGAAGGTCAGGGTCACGTCCTGTCCATCCCGTCACTCTGAGGGGGGAAATTGAGCACTCAGATCCCAGATGTGAAGGGGCTCTTCAGATGCTGACCTATACCAATAAAGTCAAAGAATATATATATAAATATATATATACATATATTCCAACTTCATATGATTTGGATTGAAATTGTTGTGGAAGAAAATCATTTTCCAGGCCCTGTTAGATGAAAACACTCAAACAGGTTTATTTATCTATGTTGCATGACATACAGAGAGCCTTAAAGACAATTAGGAATTAACATCAGAGTCCCAGGTCCGAACGGGATGCTCCGAACCAAAGCTCTGCCTCCAGAGTCCACACAGGAGCTTATATCTGGTGAAAACCTCACAGGCTGTGGAATTCAGACAGAACACAGTCATGTCTTGAAATCCACACATAACATAGTCAAACAAACAAACAAAGTTTAGCAGAAACAACTGTTTCCAAGTTCTGCTCCAAACTTCAAAAGTATACTTGAAAGTGCAGACGTGCAGATAAAAAAAAAAAGGAAAGGTGAGAATTCAGCTCTGCCTTTGTGGACGAATTTTCAAACGGGCGCTCCGCTCAGCCCAAAGTGCAGTTGGCATTCGGCTCACGCCGGCCCAACGCGTTCAGCGCAGCTCTCCGTCCTTCAGGCTCTCGTCGAGTCGGCCTTAATAATGGGATTTTCACACATTACATACAAACTCTGCGGGGACTTAATGTGGAGGGAGAATGTTTCCGGGATGAGCTGCGGACTGGGCCCAAAATTGAATTTAGAACGTTACATTGGCTTTAAAAAGAGAGGGGAGGCTGCGGCACGTGTGATGCTCAGGAGATGATGCTTTGCTCCAGTGGGCAGCCAAGCACCGGGCAGAGATTGAAACGGCGGTTCGGCTCCGGGTTTGGCAGCGTCTTAGTGCAGGTTTCTGCAGGTCTGCTCGCTGTCGAGCTCTTATAGTGCTAATTTTGAAGAACATGCTGGGTCTGGAATTTCTTTTGTTTTGGCTTCCCGCTCACTATTTTCTTTGTGTCCTGTTTTTTTTTTTTTCTCCCCCTCCTTTTCTCACACACACACACACACACTTACGCTCTCACGCCATCGTTACTGACACGGCACCTTATGAAATCTGGCAGCGGCTGAGTTCGCTCGGTGATTGCATTAACACGTTGCCGCCGCGCTAAGCTCCATTTGAAGTGTCACGTGAACTTCCCTGCATAAAATTCAAGCTGTGCGTTTCAATGAGATGCTTAATTTCTGCAGGTTCAAGGGTTTCTCTTTTTTTTTTTTGGTTTGGTTTTTTGTTATTTTTTTTCCCCTTCGGTTGCTGGATGTGAAATTAAACAGCTTAGACAATGCAAGGTTCAAGTGATAAATCGCCTCCAGTTTGTTTAAATGACCGAAGAAAAGGAAACAGTTTCTGGATTTCAGTTGTTTCCACGAAGGATCTTTAGGGTACTAGTTACTACCTATGAAATCAAACATTTAAAGGTTATCCTGACATACTGTATATCAAATAATGTAGCTTAAAAGAGTTTAGTCTAGTCTTTTTCCAGATATATTGATATTCAATTTTGAAATGTGGGTCCACTCTCAATGTAAACTTGAATGCAAACTGCATGCATTACCATTGAAATGACAATAAAAAAGTGCAAACTTTGTGTCCTACTTTATGAATTTTATGTTTGCAACAAGTACCTGTAAGTGGCATGATGTGTGCACAGAACGTGGGATGATGGGCGAGTGGTTCTGTGGTTCTGGACACTTTGTTTGGAGGACAGGTCTCACCGGGGTCGTTTATTCTCTTCCAGATGTAGACGCCACACAGGAACCGTGTTTTTTTTTAATAGTTTCAGCCTTCCGTCCGCCCGGAAACAGGATTTTAGGAGCCCCAAATCGAGATATTTTTGAAACGCCACCCTTGTGTAGAAGAAAACAATGCTGCCTCTAAACTAACCTACAACCCAAGCCAATAAAGCCTATTAATAAAGCCATCCTTATTTATTAGCTGCAGATGCGACTGAAACCAGTTACTTAATTGCAGCGAAACCTCTAATTACTTCAATTAGCAGACATGACGGATAAACACTAACGTACAAACACCACATACTGGACTCACTGGGAAGGAGAACCAGGGGGAGAAAACTGTGGGTTTGGGGTTCTCCCCCTGCCTGGTTTCCTGTTTTTGGTGTAGCTCACTACAGCATTTTGGGTTGTTTTTGGTGTTTCTGTGCGAATGAATACATTTTTAGAAGCTGTTCTATGATTACACGGATATTTTTAGAAAGAACAAAAAAAGAAACATTTCAGAAAACCTGTATTTCTGCGCGAATACGGTCTTAGATTGGGAAAAGAGACAAACAGATATGGATTTAAAAGAAAAATATTTCTAGCCAATACAGTCAGATAGAAAAGTAAAGACTTTTTAGTGATGATGTAAGTATATTTTGTGTGTGTGTGTGTGTGTGTGTGTGACTATAGACAGTTTATAGTCCTGCCTGTATTGCTGACTTTTCTTTATACAGTTTCTTCCTGGATGATGAAATGCCGCTGCTAACATGAATACTTTCCGCTCAGCTGAAAGTAATGATGCTTTTCTGTGTCTGTTCGTTTCATGTTTTGACCAGTTGAAGTTTATTCATGTCCCACTCAACAAATTAGTTTCCCATGCCTTAGAAGCTTTAAAGCTGTTTATAACGAAATAGCACACAAAGACTGCAGACTTCTCTTTCCTGTTCAAGTTTCATTCTCTGCCTTTCACTGATCTTAAGGCGATAGCTGAAATCTTCTGAAGTGGTTTTCTGTGGAAGAATGATTATCTCACCTGTTGTGTTTTGAATGACCTCAATTTGGAGAAACAGAGTTTAATTCAGACCAGACTGATGAGCTAAAGGCTAGTTAGATTGTTGCAATCCTAAAGCAACTTCAGTCTTAAACAAATCATTTATGTGAATACTGTTTAAATGTTACGATATTCCGGTCAGAAATGCCCCCTGCTGCACTAACTGAAAGGACAAATGTGTGCTTGCAAATAATCATAGTTTTATGTCACTGGTAAGGTTTAATTGTTCATAACTTTCCGCAGAACCTCAGATTAAAGAATCTAAATTATCCATTTAACTTTCATTTATTCTTTACATCTTTTGTTTTGCTTCTGTCATTTTTTTTTATTTCTTGAAACACGGGTTAGATTTCTGATCTTTTGATTATTTTTCTCTTTCCTTCTCACCTGTCAGTTGTTTTCTGTCTATATTTAACCCTTTTGTTTCACCTTTAGCCAATGTTTACATGTGCAGCCTAACTGTAAACTGATCAGTAGGACTTGTTACACATCATCAGGCTGGCCCTACTATTATTGATGTTAATATTTATCTCAACGCACACCTGAACAGACTCTAATGTGACCGTTTTCCTCGTTTAATCCACGTATTAGATGGGTTAGTGAGCCATTCAGATTCGCCGCCGGCTCAGGCATTAGAATTATCTGGATTCCCAATTTTTATCTCCGCTTTCAGCTTGACGTGTAACTTCCGAGGTCCTGGAACCGTTTAATGCAGGCGCTGCTCAAACTAAGATATGACCAGGAAACAAGCGAAGTGCTCTGTTTTCAGCTGCACAGAGCAGCAACCATCATTACCTTGACCCCCAGCCTCCACGGACGTAAGAGCCCCGTGGAATAACTTCCTTTTTTCAGAGCAATTTCGTAGCAGCAGTTAGCAAAAGGCCATTAGAGCGTGCCAAACACTTTCCACTGGACTGTTTTACCAACCTGCTCGACACGGGGCTCGCAAGAAGAAATGTCCTGACAATCTTCCTTTTTTTAGCGAGACTGATCATTTTGCTTTTCTCAGCAAAAACATTCGGCTCCTTTAGCTCCCAGCTGACACTTCATGCTGCATCACTTCAAGCATTTGTAATTTAGCCATTTAATGTTATGAATTCTAGTGTTTTTGTTTTTGGCCTTATGTTCTGTTTTCTCGGGTTATTGTTTCTTTCATTGTTCTATCATCTGGGTTTTTGGTTTTGTTCTTGTTGTCTTTGTTTTGTCATCATTTCCCACTTATCCTCAGTCTGCTCCTGTTTGTCTGCCACGCCCGTCTCCACCTGTGAGCAATCGTTATCACTCACCTGTGCCCACTTCACCTCATTATCCTCAGTGCTTAAAACCCGGTCACTTTCTCCACTACCCGGCTGGTTCATTGTCTATTGTCCCTTGTCCCTTGTCTCTCGCCTTGCCTTGCTTCGGATTTTGTTTTGTTTAGTTTTTGCTGCCACGTCAGCCTTTGTTTTTGTTCCTTCTTTACTTTAATAAATTAGTTTTTTTATGATGAGTCTGCGTCCTGGGTTCACCTCCTTCTTCACCCCCCTTGACATTTAAAGGAAAATTTTCTTGTATGATTATATAATATAGCTGTTTTTATATTAAATAGACATGTACATATACATGAACCTAAAGGTATTTACATAAAATTATTTGGTGTAATCATGTTAAATGAAACTCAACTGAGCTTTAATCATTTTAAACACCAGAAAAACAAATAGTGCACAACAAACCCAATGATGTTGATAATTCAGAAAAGTAAGAGTCAATATTAGGCCTTTTTATGCTTTATAGAGTATAAGTGTCTCATGCTGAACATGTGTTGGGATTAAAAAAATATATTTATTTAACTGACCTGATTTATACATTCAAAAAAAAAAAGGAGAATTAAGTCATAACGGCTAGGTGGCAAGCATCTTCATACAGCTCTTGAATGTGATTATAAATCTTATCAGGAGTGGTTCTGAAGAAAAACTACCAGCTGTTTTACTTTAATGGCATAGGTCAAAACAAGAATAAGTGTGTGACGGATGAACAAAGTGCCTTCCTGAGACTGTGTCGCTCGGCGTCAGCATGAATATTTAAATTGCTCGGAACAACGACCCTGTCAGCACTAAACACTAATTCAGATAATTAATCAGAGACACATGACTAAAACTCTTAGTAAGGGCTAGATAGAGGATACAATGCGCAGAATAAAACTATTTTTAAGACATTGTTTTGGGCTTTTTTATTTCTAGTTGTCTAGTTTCTTGTAGCAGGATTAATTTAAACTTTTTTGTATTTTTCCTAATTTCTTGTTTTATTGTGAAAATCTTGTTACCTCCAGTTTTTTGTGTTTACCTCGTCTTCCTGTCCTTGTTACACACATGGGTTTTGTTATTAATCGCCACTAACATGTTCCTTATTTGTCCATTATTCTGTCGGTGGTTAATTTTTCTGTGTCTTCAGTTCTTTTCAGCCAGATCATTGTTCTGTTTTGCTGGCTGGAACAGTTTCAGTCTCCCTTAGTTTCTTTTTTTTTTTGTCAGTTCCAGTTGAGTTTTCTGTCACCAGCCTGCCTCTGGTGTTCTGCATTTGGGTTGTTTTTCCTCAGCCATCAGTCACGGGTTTACAAGTTCAACACAAAAGTTTTCGTAAGAGGAGATGTTTACAGGTCTGCTTTTTGAAAACCACTGGATGTGATTGTAAGTGATGGCGATATTAAATAGTTGCATTTATGTGAAAACAGGAACTAAGGTGCAGTAACTACCTGGTTTGGGGCATAAGAAAGAGTTTAATATGAATGCAAAAGGTTTCAACAGCAGCAGCAGGGCGTTTAGAGAGAAAAATAAAATGAACCGAACTGTTGAGGATCTGACCAATCCAGACAGGTGGATTCACAGAAGAAGGGAGAATGTATCTGAGCAGCAGGTGTAGCACAGAAATGGTCTGCCACATAAAGCAGCACGTCTCTGTTAAACTGTTGTTTTGAAGGCAGAAAGTTAATATTCCAGCTCACCATGAGGATGTTATTTGTTCTGTCCAAGACTTGGGTGTTGTGCATTGTGTAAATTGCTTCCTATATGGGCCTCAAGCACAGATATTTAATCTCATTCTGTCAGTCTATGCCACGCACTGGAGGCTGCAATAACATGGTAATTTCTGAGTACCTACAGCAAAGTTTTGTCATATGTAAAGTATGAATTACCAGAGGTAAGCCATTAACCCTCTGCAGATACAAATAAAGATTGTGTTCTTGTGTCTGTGCTTGGATTGGTTGCGTAATGGATGTGACTCCACACAGAAGCACTGTTTGCAAAGAAAGGTGCTTCCCCTCCAAGGTTAACAGCCTCTCTTTGGCCCACTGTAAAACCATCTCCAAAGATTGGACTCATTTTATGGTTTATTTGATTGCCAGGTTGGAGCACTGCAGCAATGCATTTATTTGTAGGCATGATAAACTGCAACAGTGCTAAGCCTTAAGGCGTGCTAAACCAAACTGCAGAGATTTTACAGGTCAGCTTTTTCATGGTTAGTTTCATCCTTGTTAAATCAAGGCATAATACATGACTACGTGATAAAAATGAGCACAAAGGTTTAGTTCACTGGGTTCACTGTGTTGACCTTGATGTATAACATCTTAATAGATGTAGGAATTTATTTGGAAATCAACTTTTCTTTTCAATGATTCTTTATTCCGACACTCTTTTTCCTCTTCGTTATCTTTGCACTACGGGAACATAGTTTCTTTGAATACTGCAGTCCGTCCGTGTCAGGTATACTAACTGTTTGGTCTGTTCACTGCCCTGGGGTAACAACTCAGTTCAGGACAATGCTGTCTTGTTCCTCTCACATTACTGTGCTTAGTTACAAAACAAGCTGATGTCATGGCTTTAGTCGAGGTCAAACACTGCTGTCCATTTCTGTATATCAAATTCCATGTTGGCTGCAAGAGATCACAAGGCTTTATCTGTCAGTGCACAAGCAGAAGAGGCGGCTCATCCAAAAATGCGAAACAGTCTGTGACTATTATTTGGCAGCTTTGAATTTGTGCTACATTGTGCTTTTCTGTGTGTGCATCTTGACTTACCATGAAGAAATGTGTGACAAGACTTTTAATGTCACGGTTTGGTTGCTAAGTAGGTAAAAAGATTCAAATGCAGACATGCTGAAGGCAAATTTAGGGTAAAGACAAAAGGCAAACGGGCAAAACACGAAGCAGAGGATCTGACCATGAGCTGGAGAATGAGGAGTACATATACCAGAAGCAGTCTGAGGCGAGTATGATGTGTGCAGAGATGGACAATTAAATAATGTGCATGGCTTAGAATGCAATTTCGCAAGCGGCCGCACTGCTCACTGGTTGCTTGGTCGGAAACACTCAGAATTCAGTGAGACTGCAGTTGAAACTTCACCTCGTTCTTTTACAGCTGAAAACAGTGTCAGCTGAGGACATCTTGAGGCTATGAAGATACAAAAAAAAAGAACATAAAAAGAACAAATAACCAAAACTACAAACAGTGAAACCTTAAGAATACGAAACATGGATTGACTCAAGATGTCTAAACCTCAAACCATGATAGTACTGTCTCTTTAACTCCTCAAGTCCCAAGAAAAAACAGAAAATGTCCATCATTCACTGGGTAGTTGGAGAAGGCTTGGAAGGAGGGACCAAGCAACACAAAATGTGGAGAAGCCTATGCACCTCAGGAGGCCAGTCCAGAAGCCATCCAGGCAGACAGAACAGTTTAGGAGGGCAGCTCAGGGACAATCCAAAAGGGTCAAACAAATCAGGAGGGCTCCTGGAGCTGGAGCAGATAGAAGCAGGTTAGCCTGGACCCCCTTGTTGACCTGATGTACCTGTAGTAAGTTGGACCAGAGCCCCTCAGTAACAGAAGCAGAAGCTGATGGAAAGTCGGCCAGAGTATTGGTGGAGTTCCAGGCAGGGGCCATGCCGTCGGTGTTCCAGCTAAAACTGGAGCTGTGACATGGTGGTACGACGCCAGGACCCAGGCTGGTTCCATGAGGTGGAGCGTCATAAAATGCTGATTGAGGCTGTGGCAAGGAGCAGGACTCAGGTGTGAAACTGAACATTTTGCCTGAGCTGGAGGTGTGGCTGTGTCATAGTGCTGGACTGAGGCACAGGCTGGAGCTGTGGTGTGGTGCACGTCTCAGGCTGGATCTGTGACATTTAGTCTCGAACATTATGAGACATCAGAAAAAAAGTCTATCAAATCAAATTGTGTAGTTAAGCCAAACGTGTTTGTTGGTCAAAAACATTGATAACATCATATATTAGACTGTATCAGCCTCACCTATAATTTAATAAAATACAAAAATAGATCCAGATTAATGTGATTTTAAAATATATTTGTTAATCTGGGACTAATAATTCATCATACTATAAAATTTCAGAACAAACACATAAATAAATCAGATTATAACAATCAAAGTTTTAATTCAAATCTGTTGCAACAAATGTACCAATTAGGTGCTAAATAGTATCAGAACAGGTTCAAAGAAAAGTGTGACAGAGTGAAGAATGTCATTTTATTGTGGGGGGCGAGAGTAATAATGGTTTTAGGCAGTACGTCTCACTTGTGACTGACAGATTTAATACTCTCCGGTGTTCATCATCAATCCGAATGTGTTTCAGCGCCCCAGAGAAGTCTCACACACACACTCACCACAACCGAAGAAGTTTTCTGTCTCTCAGGTTTCACAAGTTGCATAGCTAAGCAAGCATCCGAGGCTCCGTGTTATCTGGATTACCAGGCTTAAGGCAAACGCTGAGCAACTGAGGCACTGGTGCACATTTTAATTCAGTTTTTTACTTTGGCTCGATGTGTAATCAATTTTCACAGGCAGTCACATTGAAAACGTCTTTTGCAGCGTAGGTTCTGTAAACCCGTGGCCAGAATCTTCCCCCAGAACTTAGGGAAGAGAGTTAAGTGTAGATAATGTGGCTACATTTATCAAAATATCAAATGGGATGAAAACCTGACTTTAGAATGAAAAAAGGTTTCCTGTAAAGTTAATATACATCTAGCGTTTGTAATAGAACTTAACAATATTGGAACAATGTGACTGTGATATTATTGTTGAATACTGCAGTGACAGTGTTTTCCTGTCACCATGATGCTTACAGCACTTTGTGTAATTTAGCAATTAACTGCTATTAGCCATATCTCCAGTTATAAACTCACAAAGACAACAAGTGTTGGGAGCTTAGGGGCCAGACAGTGGACCGTTACTGTCCTCTACACTAAGGGTCATCAAAGGTAAAATATTTATTGTGCTTTACCTTTCCACAGAGCCCTACTCCAAAAGATCTGAACTATCCCTTTATTATGTACTATTAATTAATGCATATATGGTTTTAGAAGTTTCATTCATGCTTATTGCCAGTCATGAATATAGCATAGAGTACGTTAACAATGATCAGAGCCATAAATGAACTGCTGAAGTCATTTTGGGGGATAGAAGTTCCAAATTATTCAGGTTATTTTTACATTTTAATACTGTATTTATCCATACACATTAAATAAAGCAATGGTGCAGTTTATTCAAGGCATTTTAAACCGAGGAGGGGTTATTTTCATATTCATAAATATACAGTTTTGATGAACGAAGGATTGGTTTCAAGGTTAAATCAGTACCAGGAGATAAAGTCTTTAATTATTTTGCTGCATTAATAATTTTTTAAACACTCAACACTTGAATGACTTGACAGAACATTTCCTGGAAACCAATTCAAATGTTTTCACTTCTATTTTTTTTTTCCTCCCCTCTCTCTCTCTTTCTGATGAGATTGCTGTGAAGAATTGTGGCAAAATGATTCCTTTTTTAGTACCTGTGCCAAATGAGGCTGTTTAGAAATACTTGTGCCGCTGAAGTGCTGCAGCTGTGCGGTGTGGTGAAGTGGTGCTTCCTTCGATGAGTCTGCCGCCTGCAGGATTTCATTATCTTGAAAGCCAGCGTGGCTAAGACCATGGGCAGGTGGTAGGGGTAATTTCACATTTCTCCTGTGCCCTCTGAGTGAAGATGCCACTTTGTCTTATCTCTCTGTAGTGAACGAGCACATTGGCGAGGACTGTTCAGCTGTCAGTCTGGCTGAAATGAGCCAGTGTTGATTAGACGAGGAGCTGAAGTCCCCCCGCCCCACAGGAACATGTCTTCACTCTTTAACAGCAGGACTGTCAGACCGGAACTTCCCACAACCATCACCAACACAATGAAAATTGTTTAGCTGAACATATCACATAGAATAAAACCAGATCTCAGCTTGTAACCTCACGCTGACATCCCGACGGGAAGAACACAGGCATCTGGAAACATGCGAAGCGAGGTGAGCCGTATTGATTGCACAGCTCAGCGCACTAAGAGTTGTCTAACTGAGGTCATTGCACATGAGCCAGAAAGGAGGCTCCTCCACTGCCGCTTTGTGATTGTGCTGCTGCAAAAGAAAGATAAAACTCGGAGCACTGGGAGCTGTGAGGGTGCCATCAGAGTGAAAGTGCTGAAAAGTTTAACAGGAGTTTTCTTGCTAACATCTGTAGCTACAGGCCATTTAGTTTGAACCTAGATCCCAACAGGCAAAGCTTCTTTTCTATCACAAACTTTTTTTTTTTTTTATTTTTTTATTTATTCCTGGTTGGTGCTACATTCCTGTATGGCTCAACTAAAGAGCGGGCACTGGAGGAATTTTAATGTAATCCCTCATATCCACAACAAGAAACTCTGCTTAAACACTGCTTGTATTTGTACTGTACAAAGAGTTTAATCGTCCAGAATACCATTCACCTGGAATGAATGAATGAGGTAAATTTTGTTTTTATATCAAAATCTCTGTGTAACAATGCTGTTTGACTAGAACCCCACAGGCAATATTTAATTATGCATTTACAAATGTTTGATTCTTTAAAGTTTTACTCTGTAAAAGACTTGAAGCATATCTATGAAAGTATAATTAGCACAGGAAGTAAGTGTGCTTTGTCAGATACTTTTAATACTTTGTGGCAAAAAATCTTGTAGTATTGTTTTTTTAATTTTTTTGCCTAAGAATTTACTTTTTCCCCCCATTTTATTTTTTTACCTGCACATTACTTTAACTAGATGTAACTAGTTACCAGGAGGTGAGCTGCTGTAAACAGAGCCTGTATTTTCCTCTTGCCATATTAAGCGGGAGGCCCTCGCAAAGATTTCTCTCAGTCGTCTTGATAACTGTCACTTTAACAGCATGACAACAATTCTCAGTGTACTTTAGCAGCACATCAGAGAAAAATGTGCACACGTGGCTCTTCACAGCTGGGAATTTATTCCCTGACTTTCTCCTGATGGACATTTTGCCTTTCTCCTGCTTATACTTGAGCAGAGAAGTGATTGTAATAAACATATGTAGAATACAAAATGCCCATGGAGCTGAAGCTCCTTACTATGAATGGCAATCCAATTTTAATTCAGATAAAACACATTATGTATATTGCCTCTTTTTATGCAAACACCAATAAAGTCTTTGTTTTGCTTTGCACAACAAAAATTTTGCTCAGTGATGGTTCGAAAACATTTTCTGTTGACCTCTAAAACACATAAATGCAAAAAAGAAAAAAGGCTGGTTAATTCAGTGGCTGTAAAACACTGAAATGACCTGTTAGTAAAATGACTGACTCAGAAAGAATTAAGAACAATATTTTAGTAAGCTGCAGTACATTACCATCAGGTTCATCGTTTTGTTAAAATAATATATTTTAGCAACATAACTGGTAATTATAGATCCCTTGAAAATGATATACTGCATAACTCAGTGATAAGAGAGGAATATTGTGTAAAAAAATGATATTGGAATGCAGGAGACATCCACACTAAATATACACATATATATATATATATATATATGTTTTAAATTCTAGCAGTCTACACTGACCTCAAGCAATAAGATGGAAAATAGTGAGAACAGGTTCTCATTAGCTAGGTGTCATTCAGGGGACATGTAAATAAGGACCCCTGAGGAGAAATAAATGATAATAATAATGACAATATGAAGCTTAAATTTTTTTTTTTTTTTTCAGTGTCATATCTCTATTTGCCATATTGCAAACTATAATTTCACACCGAGGACCCCAATTTCATTAACAGCATCCATGTAAATATATTTAATGTAAATGTACTTTACAAAAAAAACAAAATGCCAGGCAATAACAGAGACAGTTTTTAGGCACAATCACCTTATGAAGTAATGTTACAGATCGGTGAATAATGCAGTTTCTTGCACCAATAGTAGACAGCAATCGGATGGTTGGCAAACTGCTTTTATGGTTGTACTTATTTGAAATGATCCTAAACCTTGATGTCTAATTTAACACATCGTAGGTTTTTTCTCCTTTCATTAGTGATCCTCATTTGTGTTGCCTTTGATGAAACAAAATCAATGGTTCTCAGCTGAATGATGAAGACCACCAGTGGACGTGGATAAAAGCACTTCCGGCTCACCACCTAAGGCAGGTTATGATGTGTTGAATGAAATTTATAATAACTGGATGCTGTGGTTCTCCAAAGGCTGCACTGAACAAAAAAGTCTTATGAGCACAATACTTTAAGACCTCTGATGGTCAGAAACAATTCTTAGCATGTTAGCATGAACAACATTTCTCCCCTTGCTTCGTAAAACAACTTGAAAGGGATCTCTCAGACCTCTCTCCAACTCTTAGGATGAGAATTGTGGTGCAGTGACAGAAACTACATTTCTTATAAATAGAAGATATTGTCTCTTATGTGCAGTGTAGATAACTTCCAAGTTTTAACTTTATAAAGAGAGAAATCCACATGCAAATCTGCTGATAAAAGCATCGTTGGGCCAAAATTCTTACAGTTTCAAATTCAAACATGTTCCTTCAACTATTCAGGGCAATTAAAAAGGCCATAATTTCCAGTCATATGCCTAAATGACATTATCCAATTGATTTTATGACCACTGTCAACACAGAGGAATTTAACCATCATACTGCAGCGGCCGTATTCGTCGGGTATGAAGGGTATAATAGCTTTTATCAGATGCACTTCCTGTTTTGGACCAAGTGCAGAATGCTTGCTTGCACACATACATCTTACCACTCTGTTAATCAATAACTGATTTATTTTACATCTCAAAACAAGGACATAATGTCAGCAGATGTTTACTTGCCAAAAACTGCTCATCAAATTAAAATTACAGAGTTCGCAGAGGACGCTGTTTTTGTGCACACGTAATGAATATTCGTTTGTGATAGAGACTGCAAGAGGTCAGAGGACTGCAGGATGGGTTAGGTTCTTGTTTTTAAACCCAAACCTTGACAAAAACTTAGGTGAACTGAAGTGGTTTTCTTCACATGATGTTGCACGTTGCGCCTTCTTTGGGTGATCTTTAAATCTCTGTTCACACCATAAATCTTTTGACTTTGAAGGCGTGC
Organism: Kryptolebias marmoratus; assembly: GCF_001649575.2. Lineage (NCBI taxonomy): Eukaryota > Metazoa > Chordata > Actinopteri > Cyprinodontiformes > Rivulidae > Kryptolebias > Kryptolebias marmoratus. The sequence goes on from NC_051448.1 coordinate 11,641,920, forward strand.
TTAAAGACTGTGTCAGCAGAGACATGTCTGTTTTCAGTCCCACCTTCACATAGTTTATATATGACCAGTTGCTATAAACACATCACCGACATCTTATAGTTTAACCTGGACATGCTCTCTTTAGCTCGCACAGACAAGACTTATGAGCTGGTTGTCCTCATTACTCGGTACATGAAAACTCTTGACCTGAAGAACTGAGCTTATCTGGTTGAAGTATTTGTGACTTTTACTTTGAAATAGGGGAATCTCTTCCATTGGAAAAAGAACTTGGTGTTTCATCTGCTTCTCCCTGATATACAGAGATCCAGATTCAGTTCTGGTTCTTCTAGCTTTGCTTGAAAACTGTCAGAATTCGGTTTTACTGTGTGTTTCTTTTGCATTTACTGTTGGATCCTGGTTTCTTTTGGTTGGGTTTATTGTTGTCTTCACATTTTGTCTTGTTCTCTGTGCCTCTGTCATCATTCACTTCTCCTCAGTCTATCTCTTGTCTGCCTGCCACGCCCATCTACACCTGCCCCAAGCTTTGTAATCATCTCACCTGTGCCCACTTCTCCTAATTACCTCCTGCCTTTAACACCTGGTCATCTCCTCTAACTTGCTGGTCGTTTGTCGCTTCATGCGCTGTCTGGTTCTCCCCTCGGTTTGTCCCTCATTTCTGGATTCTGTTATGTTTAGTTTTGCTGCCATGACAGCTTTTGTTTTGTTCTTTTATTCTTAATAAATTAGTTTCTTTAATTTAAAGCAATGAGTAAAAAAAAAAAAAAAGAAAAAAAAGTAAATTAAGAGCAAAGTCTCTTGTCTTTGTGATTAATGGGGAAATGCTGTAATACCCCATTCAGTATATAACACTGAGCATTCGTGTATCAGTGCAAAACTGTTGCAATGTTTAAAATATTTTACAGTCTTGGTGTCTAAGACAACATGGACTTTGCAGACCTCTGCCGCTTCAGCTCTTGTTTTCTTCTGACCAGCGGTCCTCATTTGTCCATTTATGGCACAAGGTTGTTGCTTCCTGGTTGATCAACCAGTGTTATCACGGGAAGCAAATAGACACATAATAAATAAATAGTCACAATTAGATTTGACACAATAAGAGAAGGAATGAGTTCAGAAAAATTTGAAGGAATCTGATGCTGAAGTTCTATGCAATCCAATCAGTAAAAAATGTTTTTTCTGACATGACAGGATCTACATTAAACAAAGCAGGGGCATTTATTTAACAAGATCATTATGTTAAATGTAAGGAAAGAGAGCGAAGGGTAACGACTGTAGTGTCTCCAGTTTTACTTATTTCCTGAAAATTCTGAGCTCATAAAGATTTTGGGTGCACGCCCTCTGCTTCCTGGTGGGAACTGAGAGGAAACCAGAAGTCCCTTAGCAGCGAGACACACTCCGTGAAAAAAGACAAAAGTGCTTAGGTTTTGACGAATAAACTGTATAAGAAGTGTAAGGTTTGGGCGATTAAAAAGAGTTGGTTTGTAAAAGCTTTGAAAAGATTAGACAACTGAAAAGTTAGAGTGCGTGACATTGTCGCAGTAAGTTGAATGTTTAAAAAAAATGATAAAACATCCAAAAAATGATAAAACCTAAGCTGCAACTGGGGGGAAAAAAGCTGTAAAAGATATCAAAATGTCAGATCAGCCACGTAAAGTTCAACCTTTTGTTACCTGTTCAAATACTAAATGATGTTTCTACTGTGAAGTGTGCCTAAGCTGTAGGGCTCCAAAGAGGATGAGTCTGCTCATTTGTTTCATTTGTATTTAGAATTTAAAATTATTGTTGTTATTTTTTTAATTTAGCAAATTAAAACTGTAACAGAAACAGACAGCTAGGGGCTTAAGAGCTGTACTGTACAGGTGCTTCAGGTTCCATTTTTCAAGTAGCTTTTTTTAAGCTTGGACATTTTTAGACATGATAACTCGCATCCTCTGCTCGGTTTTTTAATCATTTAGTTTTCTCATTGTTTACCAGTGCTGCACCGTTTTTGCTGACAAATCGTGAGCTGAGCAACTGCATCGAAATCAACAAGAACTGATAGCATCTGACAGGAAACGGTGACAAAAGCTAAACTTTTCTGGTATTTTTGAGACCAATATTAAATTGCTGAACAATGAAACAAACAAGCGAACAACTTCAATGAGGAATTGAAGCCATGACCTTTACAGTAAAGGTCTTAAGTGTTTAACACAGACACGGCTACATGATAGGACCCCGGATCACATCAGGACCATCGGTGACTTTCTGATGATTGGGTCAGACAGAAATAAATCCAGAGTGTCGAGGAAAGAAGGAGACCTTGATTCCTTGTTTCTGCAGCCTGGATTTTTAGCTGTTAGCAATGTTCAAATTAGTCAGATTTTATTTGCCAACTTGGTATTTGTTTTGAACCACCTCTTAGCCGGGGTGAACAGCTGTGTCATGTCCGCATACTGCCATTTGTTTCCCCGTTAAATGCACAAATTAGTGCAGTTTTCAAGTCACATGGAAAGGACATCAATAGACTGATTCCTGGTGTAAAACTCCTCTTTCTAAAACTTTAAAATGTTATAGTTTTAAACTAAATAAGTAGTTAATAAAGGAGTTTGGCTCATGGCATGAAGGTCATAAAAGCTTTTATCGGTTAAACTTCTCACTTTAGACAGAGCCCAGAATGTGATGTCTCAAACACTCATCTTAATAACTGCTTTGTTTTGTGTTTTAAACAAGGTCGGGACGTCAGCATCAAATTAAAATTAGGAAGGACACTTTTATTCTCCTTTAATAAAACACATAAGTTTTGTTAGGGACCGAGACACCAAGGTGCGTTTGGATTCTTGTTGCTTTTTACCTTAAAGTTGGCCAAAAACTTGACATTTGTCTAATTACAAAAAAAAAAAAAGAAACAAGGTGAAGAGAAAAGTTTTATTTTTTATGTATTATTATTTTGGGGCTGAAATGAAAACAGTGTCCTTGTATTGTCTTTGGGTGCCTAATCTCTCAGTAACAGCAGAGCACAGTGTCTGCTGTCCATAGTGATGCCAAATTTACATTTTCCTTTTTTTTTCAGGACTGCAAAGCATTCAGAGAGCAGCTTTCTCCTGTAGAATAAGTGCATGATTGCAGAGCTGTAAATGTCTGTGAATCACTGCATCATGAATCTTCTAACTTCAGAGAGGAGGATGGGGTACTATCTCATAGCTGACATGTCAATTATTACTGCCACCTCCACGTGTTTTTATATATGGCTACCTGCCATAAACACTGCCAACCAATAGCATTCTCAGTCATCTCGAAGTTAGACCTGAACACATTTTCAGCTTCAGTCACACATGATGGATGTTCGGTCTGCCCTTTTTCATCACTATAAGTACAGAGTGACTCTTGATCTGAATAATTCAGCTGTCCCGTTTGTAGTTTTCATTACTTTTACATTAAACCGGGGTTTCTGGTAAATCAGAAAACCACTTGTCTCTTCTTTTTGCCTGGCTCTAAAACGCGGCCAGCTGCAGTCAGTTAGACCCACTTCACACTAGATGACAACCCTGCCACGCTCTCTACAACCTATTAGAACAGGGCTGGCAAATTTGGAAAAACCTCCTTCAGTCTGAAGGCAATCATCACGCTACGACATCACACTACTATTTCGCTCTTAGCATCGGCCAAATGCCTGCTTCCCTGCTTTTTTCTGAATTCACAAAATTCTCTCCTGCACCTTCTTTACCCTTTTTTAGGCTCGTCCTGGCATGACTCTCTCCCTGATGGCGCCAGAATGCAGCTACATGCTAAAAGATCACACCAAACTAGCACGATGCTACCCCTTCAGGGTGTTACATCTGCACAAAGTTGTTTCAATGACTTTGCCATGATCTTGGTTGTATCTAAGGCATGAAGCCAGTTTGGTCAGGCCTTCTTAAGACCAAGTCCCAACCCAGGCACTTATCATGGATATGCTGCCACTTTCCTTCCTAACCATCATGATGATAAACTTTATTTATTTATTTAGCCTTTATTTTACCAGGCAAGACTCAAGAACAGTTTCTTATTTACAATGTCGACCTGGCAAGTGCCAGAAGGTACTTGAAGCCACCACAACCTTGCTACAGAATTTTTGTACCTGTGCAAACCCATCATGGATTTACTGTGAAAATCTCCCCTCTTCCAGGCCCATCCCTCCTTGCTTTTCCGTTTTTCCTGGCACCAACTCACTTTTTGAACCATTAGTCTCATCTATTCACAATTACTTATCAGTCTATCTGCTACTTAAAACCAGCACTAACCACAACTAAACCCGTGACCTTTAATGATCAGAACCAAGTTTGATCTCCTTGCGGACTCTTGGCAGATGAAATCTACTCCTGGATTCCTCTGAGCTCACCTCTCTGAAAAAAGGTGGTAAACCATCATAAGAATGCCTCACCACTTACTTGCATGACCCACTCTCCATCCACTTCCATTCACTTCTTCTAGACTCCTGGATTTTCCTTCCTACTCCTCAAAACCCAAGAAGAGCACATAAACAAGTAACAATAAGAAAGCTAACATTCAAATCATCAAAAATGCTCAGGATTACCTTCCAGAGATCATCCACATTGTGCCGGGGTGTTTTGATATTGTGTGAAAGGTTCCTTAGAGGTCAACGTAAAATAACTAAGGTTAATTTTAACCACACAGTTTTGTTTTTGCGTTATTCAAGAGCAGTTTCTTTAAAGTTAGTCAGTGTATCACAGCAAATCATCAAAGCCGTCTCCGCCTAGAAGTTGTCTAAAAAATGTTGCACAGGTGCACGAGACGCTTTGTTGTCATTTTGTCTACAGCGCTGACAGGGGAAATTAACTTTGCCAATGGTAAACTAAGTGACTTAATTCTTTATTTTCTAAACCTTGTCAAGCAAAATGCATGACGTCTACTCACCATGCTGTTTATAAGTGGGGCTGTCAGATTTATACGTTTTTTTAAATTAATATTATTATTGCTTGCAGTGTGTCACACCATTAAAGAGTTCCTGTGAAGAGATATTACAAAAATCCTTAATCTTTCAGGGAAAAAAAAAATCTGCTATATAACACTGGCTTAATATAAATCACCCCTAAAGCAGCAGTTGTTTGATGTCATGGCTCAGCAGTGTGAAATTGTGTAACTTGGATAAGGGAGGGTCCATTTAGGATGGGGTAATTAATATGTTGATGACTGCATATTTTATCCTGGATCTGCATTTCTATTGAGACAGTAATCAATGGCTAAACCAGAGGAGTTGTATGTTACAGGACAATCAATGCTTCTGCACTGTGATGCAGTGTCAGTGTAACGAAAAATATTGCACACAGGCTGAATTACTCAGAACTATATAACCTATTCCAGTTTCCTTTTTTTTCCCAAGCACATAACACTTCTTCTGTCTCCAGACATGTTTACTATGTGAAACTAACATGAGATCTCTCCTGCTAAAACAGCTAGCGCTAACCATCTCCCGATCTATCATTTAGGCAACTGATGAAACACTGTCCAAACCAGTACGATCCATACCCAGGCTCGGTTATTGTCAGTATTAATCACAGGGCCAGCCTGACAGAAGTCATCTGTACTCCCAATTGCTTTTTCAGAGGCATATCGCCATCTGTAATTTAATACACCTGCATTGGAGCACCTATAACCTTGTCGAGGGGATAGAAATATGTCATTGATGTTGACAGGAAGCTTCCCGAGACTGTCGAAAACAATTGCAGGATGTTGGTGAATTCCTCTGTTGGATATAAACAGATGAGTAATACTATTAACTCAAACAGCACTGGGCATGTAGATCCAGTGAGTGAGAGGTTTAAATGTCACTGTTTTGGTTTTATAATTTAGATTTTGTTCTTGAGACTTCTGCAACAACATGCACCCCTCCCTGATTCAGGTTAAAACAAAAGACACTTTTGTGCTTAGACTCCTCATTTTATTTTCAGCTAATTTTAATATTATTTTCTACGTGTTGGTATTTATTTCATAACCAACTAAAAAAAAAGAGAAAGATTAAAACAGCCACAGCTCTGTAGGAATGTGTCAGATTGCTGGTTTGTCGGACTGCAGAAGAAAAGTGACTTTTTCTCGTCCGTATTGACTTTACAACTCAGTTGGTGTTCAACACTCAGTCCCAGAGGGCCGACACATCATTGGAGGACTGAAGGCTCTCTTTAAAAGCTGGAACTAAAAGTAATGGATGTGAAGTTTCTTTAGGATTCAAGCTTTGAAGCATAAACCTTTACTTTATTTAACTTACTTAGCAAGGGGAGCATTGGCACGAAGGCTGAAAAGGCTGGAAAGCCTCAGACACCACCATCAAACTGAACCTTCCTTGTTTTAAAATTGGTCCCCGGTTGAAGAGTTGATGCAATTGTCTCTTTATAAAGTAAAAATAAAAATGGGTCTTTATTTGCAACTTTAATTTGTATGATGCAAGAGTTGAAGGAGAGCACATCTGAAACAGAACTTAAAGGGAGACTTCAGATCTCTTGAGGTTCTATGGAAAGGTTTTAAATCAATAAATAAAATGAATTTCAAAGAGATATCTCTCAGAGGATGGTCAGTCCTCTGTTTAAAGAAATAGAGTTTAATCTTGACTGGACTTGAAGAGCTAATGGCTAGTCTGACCTAGGCAGTCTTAAAACAATGAACATTTATGAACATTTACACACTGTCGGTTTCACATTACATTAAGTTGTTTTAAGGCAGCATCAATCCATTTTAGTCTTGGCTCTGGCTAGGATTGTCATTGTGGTCAGAATTCAACTCTAATCTTCCAAACCGAGGTTGTTAAAAGAGTTATCTACTACAGGTAAGATATTAAATGCTCATTACCTTTCCACAGAACCTTAATAACCTGTTAGTTTTACTATTTCAGGTCAAAATGTCTTCCACAAAACAAATTGACTGACAAAACTTTATTACACAAGAAATGCTTTAAAATAAAAAAATGTCACTTAAATGTCTAAACAATGGCAATAATATATCTATACCTGTTTTAATAAAAGAATCCAAGAATTATGTGGCCCTGTTTGCATCTGCTGCCTCATCTTATCTGAATTCTGGTGTCCAGACCAAGAAAAAAAAGAAAAGAAAAGAAAAGAAAACGATCTTGAGAAAACACAGGAGCACGTCAGAGCGTTTCAGGTTGAAAAATGGGTGTCAAAGCTCGTCTTGCGCACATCACAGGCAACACACAAACAACCCATCACATCAGTAATGCCAGGGTCACAGGAACAGACGAGTCTGCTTAGCCCCCCAAGGTCAGGTCTCAGCCTTTAGCGACCTCAGCAGTCAGCTCACATGTTGCTTGAAGTTCTACTGCCGTGGGCTGTGATTTTTATTTTCACCCTAAAAATCAGAGATAAATACCAGGAGTGGTCGTAGCATTTGCCAACCCCTTTTGCTATGGTTTAGGGAGTAACGATGGAGCTTATATTTGCGATAATGTCTCTGTGGAATAAGGAGAGCTAATTGAAACTGTGCTAGCAGTAAAAATAGTAGAGTGCTGCTGTTAGTGCTTAACTGAGCTGAGATAATGATGCTGCGAGCACGCACACACGCTCGCGTTGTCTTTAGTTAGCCTGCTCTGACATTTTTTTCCCCCACAGATCTCAGAGCCCGTGTTGAGGTCCAGTGACCTGCACGTTTGAAGAGATCTGCAAAGATAAACGAACAACCTTGTAACCCTGACAGCAGTCAGTCATCATCTGTTAGTCTGAAGCCCATCGCCGCCCATAAGAGCCTTTCTGAACATCAAAAAGCTGGTGTTTGGCAAATTTGATGACCTGCTGAACATAACAAGCAAACCCTGGTCCTCCTTATTAAAGACAACTGGATTTTAAACAATACAGGGTACTTGATGCATAAATGAATGTGATTTTATTTTATTTTATTTTGCCTCTACAGACAATGGAGATTTACAGAGATGGAAATTATACTAATTTGAACAGTTTTTAAAAAAATAGACTTAATTAACATTGTCTTGACATTGACATAAGATAATTGCAGAACTTGTCCATATTTTGTCTTTTTGTCAGATTTTTCTCCAGCTATGACGGTTTTGACTGAGACTTCTTTAATTTCATTTGGAAATTATTCAAGCAGACAGAGGTACTTATTCAAAAACATTTCAGTACAAGCGCACATGCTGCCTCCACCTGATTAAGCGCAGTTTGTACTTTTTACCAGTAACCTGTGGTGCAGACAGGAACACTTCTGACGCTGGCTGCTTGTTGTCATTTCTCCAGGCAGCGTTTGATCGCTGTTTGACATTTATTTTGTTGCCACTGTAAAAAATATTTTTTACGGCAAAAGCAGCAGTAAAACCTTCCGGCTCAATACACTTTTTCTTTTTCCCTCCTCCCATGGCCTCTCTTCTTCCCTTTGGAGAAGTTGTTGACATTTTTATCTTTACAATATTTCTGGATCATAAGTCGGTGAAAAACATTTTTCATTTGTTCTGTGCTTTTTGTCCAGTTCTCTGCTTAAATTTCATATTTGTGTGTTATTTATTTACAAGGAGCTTAGTGTACAGGTCGTATTCATTAAGTTGAGCTAAATGAAATACTTAAAATGCTAATTTTAAAGCACCTTTTGTCCTTTCAATGACGTCAACTTACAAAGGAGAGAACACCTCTGAAATGACTAAAATAAACTCATTAGGCTGCCCTTGGGGCCATCTACGGGTTAGTTTTCTGCCTGTTGTTTGAGGCCTGGTGCTGTTAGTCACATATAAATCAAAGCCACTGGTTTGTTGCTGTGGTTGGGAACAGGAAGGACACTAACTTCCAGGTCATAAAGCCAAAAACATGCAAGTTCCCTGCAGACATTTAACAACTGGTGATAACAGAGTAACCCCCCTGTTATCACCACTAACACAAACAAGTTACTTTTTTAAAAAATAACCTGGTTTTATGTAGTGATAATGCAATCAGATGTATATAAACTGAACAGAAACAAACAACAGGTAAAAAAGAGCCTTTTTATTTCAATTCTGAACAAAAAACGACAACGATTTTGCACATTATCAGCAGAATCTGATGATGCAAAAACATTTGACGAACCTTTTTCCCCACTGTGAAGCCTCGCTATGTTTGTCTTAAGATATTGACAGCCTAAACTTGTCATTTCCAGTCAGTAATTACTGACTGTAATCAATAAATGCCTCCAGCTACAATAGGTTCTTAATGAACCAAGTGCACCTGAATAAAAAAATGGGAGGCTTTTGTTGAGGCTATCGACATCAGCATCTGCTTGCGTTGTCCTTTTCTTTTTATGGCTTTCTTCTCACACACACACACATACACACACACACACTTATTTAAGCAGTAGACACCCTGCTGAGTCATTTGATGTGGCCATCTTTCTTCAAGTTTACTAAGTCTGCCAATGTCATATAAGGGAGGTTTATTGTGTCCGTTCAGTCATTTTACAGTATTTCCTCTCTTTGCTTGTTGCTAAAATGTCTTTTATTTTCATTATTATAACAAAACTTGTCCAGCTCTAATTGACTTTTAGAATACATCATTTTAAACTAAGAACAATTTGTGTAGTAAAATAATGGAGTTATAGTCATTCTGGTTAAATCTCTAAAATAACGCTATGTTTGATATTTTAAAATCTCAAGTGATCTGTTAGATCTCAGAGTGTGTGTTTCCCCCACATCAAATCTTAGCTCAGTATCTGAGTTATGGACATATTTGTGTTTGCTATGGTTGGTTAGCAGTGGTGGCCATTTTGAATCGGGTAAATGAAAAGTTCATTGTAGACGTACATACAGTAATTATCCTTCAGTGAATTTCATTAAATCTGCCCACTCATTCATGAGATATTTTGCTAAGAGACCGACAAACAAACAGACACACACACACAGGCAAAAACATTATCTTCTGCCGTTCAATGGAAGGCAATAAAAAGTTATTTGACAGTTATATTGAATTATGTGATGTCAGTTCTTCTATATAGTCTCAACATGTTCAAAGTTATTACAGGATTTTATTATTTACTAAAAACATTTTTTATTAATTAACCTTAGAATAAAAGCTATACAAGCAAAATGAGCACATTTTCTGTTGTGATATTCATTCTACGCATGGTCGAAATTCATTTTAAAGCTCCGATGATGAATCTGTTTTTGCTTCAGTCAGTGAGCTGCATAGAGACACACGGAGGTGAACAGCAGCTGATAAAGAACTGAGAAAAACCAGCGAGTATAAATACTGGGAGGGGTAATTAGTAAATGACAACAGGTGTGTTGATTACGTATGAGGAGCAGGTGAGTGAGGAGCTGGAAGCGAGGATATCTGAGAACATCTAATGGCTGAACTAATAAAAACATGATATAAAACTGAAACATTATACTCTGATAAAACCTAAAAAACCCAAACAGAAATAAACACATAACACAAACAAAGACCCCATCTCCAAGGCAGAACAGTTTCCTGCTTTAAAAACTGAAGAAAAAACAAAATGGTCATAATCAGAATAGGTGTAAGGAACTTGTGCATGAAACAGCATTATATTATTTATTAATGAATAATGTAATCCACCTTAAATATCTAGTTTATTTATCCATAACAATGCTGTAAATCAAATAGAAAATTGGCCCTCGGGTCTCTAACAGCAGCCACATGACGAAGCATCAGCGATACCATACAGGCCTTGACAAAAGGTCCTTCTCTCCAGTTTTCAGGCTAAATTAGACCGATACATTGCACTAAGAGGCTTATTTAACACATGAGGGACCTTTGGAATTGAACCATTATTCATAAAACCATGATTGTAAAAAAAAAGGATTGTACATTTTTCACAGGTCTCTTCATATCTCATTAAAAGCAACAAGTGGTTGATCATATGGTGAAATCATCACCTTCATTTTTTAGTAAATAAGATTTAGAAACACTGTTCTTGGTTGAATTAATTATATTAGTCCTAATACATAAACTGGCTATGACAAGCTATAGTTTCAACAGCTACAAAAAATAACAAATTCAGGTAAACGTTATAACGGTGTCAAATCCTTCATGTTCTGGGAAGCTGTTTTCAATCACTGCTTAGGCTCGAGAGAGGGCATTGTTAAAAGGTGCCTTTGGTTCTGAATAAGTGAAAAGCAATAGCCAATCAGTTGCTAAAGAAAATAGCTTCATGTACAGAATTTAGATCAGCGGGGAGCAGCAAGGGAAGTGCACATCCATACATGCAGCCGCTGCAATCCTCGAACGCTTCGCTCCCATTCCCGTTTCTCAACGTGGTCGTGTCGGGCAATCAATTCGAACCAGCTGTCTTCACATTCCTGCAGTCTGCCCGAGATGACGATAAATAAACACATTCAAAGTGACAGCTCCGTTCGCAGTTTCTGAAAGCACAGGCTGTGCTGGCGGTGAATCGGTGGCTGCCAAATGAGGCTGCTGCTCATATGACCGCGGCCCCTGACGGGTGGAACCGTACCTTGTGTTTTATTCTCCCTCCCCTCTTTCTTGCTCCAATGCTGTTTTGTTTTTAGTTTGTTTTTTTTTCTCCCTGATTTGATGCCGCACGGAGTCTGCTATCCTGTCTTTGCTTTAACCAATTTGTTTACTTCGAATTCAGGTAGCCTGCAAGCACATGTAGACCTACGTGCAACGATTATAACTGTTTAATCTCATTCGCCACCTGAAATATAACTTTGGAATGTGTGACTTAGTTTCTGAACAAAGTCCTTTGGTTGATCTCTGTGGTACTTAATTAACATTGGAAGCCCATACATGGATGTTCAGAGTGAAAATTACATTTTGTTGAATGACAATGACTCCCTAATTGGAAAAACTTTCCAATGTTTTGCACGTCTTCTGATTCATTTGGTAAAAGGAGGTGACAGCAGCTCAGACCAGAACTCTTAGCTGCTCTTGGCTCACAAGAAATGCATCTTATCTTCTATCTGCAGGAGAATTGGGAGTAAAAGGTGTCCATTGACTGAACAAGGCATTACTGATGAAACTCCAACGATGTCCTGAAGATAAAGAGGGAAAAAGAGCTTCTAAGCACCCCTTATAGAACTGTCACGCTGCTATTTTCTCATCTTTATTTTTTATTTCATTTCCGAGAAAAAAAGGCGTTTTTCTGAGCTCCTGTTGAACTTCGTGAAGGTGGTGCTCTGTAAAAGAGTCGCTCCAAAACGTGGAGCAGCACATTTCTCAAAGTGATTCAGGCGAAATTCTTTGTGCGGACGAATGAAAACTCAGCTCCAGAGAACGTACGGGAGCAAGAGCGCTACTTCCTCATCTGTCCGCTCCAAGGATTGTTTTTATCGTGTTGACAAAGGAAGATATTCGCGCCTGAAAGCCACTTGGGACTTGTTAATATTGCACCAATGCCCCCAAATAAATGATGCGCTCCGCCTGGAATTGCTGCTAACTCCATTTGAGTTAAATTATCCGAATGGAAACATATTGCAAAACGGAGCCCGGCATACTGTGGTTTTCATCAGTGTTTGAATAAAAATTGTTTTGCGAGCCAAAAGCAAATCTTGCTGAGCTGTAAAATCATCAAAGTGACACTCATAAAATGCGCTGCCAATGGAGAAATAAAGTAGCTAATGCAATCAGGTTGCTCAGTAAAGATTAAAACTTAAATTTACTCTGATAGAGCATATTGAAAGCACAATACACTGCATTATTTGTGTACATTCAAACAAATGAGGACCTAGAATATGAAAATTCCAACAGTCTCATTGCTTTATTTGAACAGCTTTTAGTATGTATTGTTTTTTTAAAACCTCTGTACTTAAGATAGTTCTAGTGTTTATGATATTTTTAATCTGTAATCATTTTCAGCCCAATTGTAGCTATTGTAACTACTGTGACTATAGCCTAATGATGTTTTTCTGTCACAGTTTATGGATATTTTTTTAGAATTTCTTTTTTCTGAATTGTATTTATATTTTGATTATTTATTCTGTTTATGTTCCTAGATTCCTAGATTCATATAATCTAGGAACATAAACAGAATCCTTTGTTTCCAGCTCCTTACATACCACCTGTCTTCCGTTAGTAATCAGCACACCTGTTATTGTCCAATAATGACCTCTCCCGGTAATTAAGCTCCCTGCTTTTTCTCAGTTTTCTTTTTCTCATTTATTAACTTCTGTCACTCCGGTTCTGGTTTTGTTCCACTGGGCTTTGGTTGTTTTCTTGGTTACTTATTAAAGTTGATTTTTGTAACCATTTGCCTTTTCTTACCTGCAGCTGAGTGCTGCTTCTGCTCACAACCTATCAAACACAACCATTTCCTTGCCAAGTTTGAAACTTTAATGATTTTATTTAGCAGCAGTGGTATAAAAACTACTTGCAATAAGGATTGTGTAACTTTGCAAAACTCATATTAAGATACTTCTTTATAACGAAGCATCATTTTGAACAGAAATGTGTCCAAGCACACAAAGTTTACTGTTTGTTCTAAGAAAGAAATGTGCGCCAGGAGATGATTTGCATTGTTAAACATGACTCACCCTTCCTCCCCGTGACAGACAAGTTGTTTATAGGAAGTGATAGCTTCGACCACCGCTTGCTACAAGTGCAATAAGAAATAGATGAACTAAATTCAGTGCTTTCATTGCACAGCTGAGCCACCTGTCCTCCGAGGTTATCAAAGTGTGGCAAAAGTATTGGCTACAGCTGGAATTCACTCAGTTTTTAGGAACAGGGTCACTAAAGCTGTTGAACTGGATTATTGATCTGGTGGCTGCAGGTCTGACGTAGGTGAGGACAGTTTTCTGTCCTTTAAAAGACTGTTTACTAATTTAAATTGGTAAACAGCCCATTTCTCTCCAGTTTATCTTTATGATCTGATTTGCCCAAGTAATGGAGGCTTTGCTGCATTTTGTTCTTAGTTTCTCTTACAAAAGAATGAGTCAGAAGAGCTACAGTTTTGATAACGCTTCATATTTTCTGGAGATGTTAAAAGTATTTACTTCTGAGTATTTGCAATTGGTAGTTTAAACTGATGAGATGACTTCATAGATTTAAAAAGTTGCTGATGATTTTCTGAAAACTTTGGGTAGAAAAGAAAATAAAGTAATGAGGCCATTCAAAGAATTCTAGCCTTGTTTGGCCTCTGCAGACTGTTTTTGTCTCAGAGCTGCCAGACGGAGCTCATTGTGTCACTTCAGTCTTTCAGCCGTATAACAGTTTGACAGATCATATAGGAGGAAGTGTAAAACTATAGATCTGACAGCTGCTCCTCCGTCAGATGTCAGCGGGTTAGGTGGGAAACAAAACAAAACAAATGGCTGCTTTCCCTCAGTGGTAATTATGCTTCGCGCGCGATCAGTCACAATCAGTTGACAGTAAAACTATCACAAACGCCGCAGAATGATAGAGGTTGATTTGAAGAACGCCTCTCGTTTGGGATCTCATTATTAATTATCGTCGGTCGCGGAACTCGAACGGGTTTAGATTTCACGGATTCCTCCGACCTCGCCGACCGATTGGCGGTAGCCTGACGGTGGCTGTTGTGGTGCGTTAACCGTGGCCGCTGGGTTTCATGGCAGTCAATGTGCTCAAAGTGAGGACGTGTCACATCCACTGCCAGAGCGCTTCACCCTAAAGAACTCTGATTCTCCCTCACAAACACAGAACCTATTTTTGGTCGGGCTGCAGCTGTTAAGTGTTCCTTTTTCTGTATGTAATCTAAAAATAATAGCATGCTGAAGCACAAATGAAGTGACCTGTCATAACTGTTGTTAATACCTTGCTTCTTACGGCATACAGTCTCAGAGTTAATGCTCAGCACCACAGAGTTAATAAAAAGTGGAGATTCATTAGAAGTTTATTTAAAAATCATCTTCTGGCTCTCTGGATACAAGTTTAAAACAAATATTCTAATTATGTCGAACTGTACAGCAGCAGCCTGCGATGATATAAACATTTATAAGTTATAGGCCAAGCATTCCTTGAAGAAATGCATATCACTATAGCGGAGATGTAGCCATTTTGGTTAAGCCTTGAAAATAAAGTAATGCACAATTTAATGTGATAAATTCAGATTATGTATTGTGAATGACTCTCAGCTGCTACTACATAAAATTTTTGCTCAATAGCTGTGAAATTGACTGAGTTATAACCATTTCTGTGTTGGCTTATGTCATTTAGCTGTGGGGGCCATCTTTAATTGGATTGACTCCAAGAAATAATCAGTTGTAGATGTACAGCCAGGGATTATTTCTTAAAAGTTCCATTAAAATTCATCCGGTTGTTCGAGAGATATTTTGCTAACAGACAGAGTTGACTCCAAATAGTCAATGGGAACATTTTAAACAAAGATTTTTACGCAATCTGTTAGTGCTCAGACTATATGTTTGGGATCAGTTTCAGCTACAACCACACCAAATATTCTCTCAGTATCTGAAAAACTGATTGAACTTTATCCATGTTTGTGTTTTTCAAAGTGCATTCGCTATGAGGCAGTTTTGTTTTATTATAATAAAATACACGTATTTAAGAGGTTTTATAGCATGGTTTTTAAATTGTAAAGCTCTGTAGGTTGTTGTGAGGAATGTAAAAGACCAAACGTGATGTTCCATGCACCTGGATGCTGAATTGAAGCTGTCACCCCAAAACTCTGACCTGCACGACTCTGCATTTGGTCCTGCAGCGATCTAACACGAAGCTGCAAAACACCAGCACTGTGGCATCTTTGTTTCGTCATTTTGCAATGAAAAAGAAATGTATCTGACATCGCATTCGTGACAAATGCCAGACTTTATCTCTCATTTTGAATACAGATCAAGTGGTCAGTTCGGAGCGTTTTGATCTTTTTATTGTGAGACCTTTAACACAGTTAGTGTAACCACTTGCAGTAGTAAACGACTGTGCCAAATTAAAGAATCTGACTTATTTTGGCGTTCTCTGTCGCTCATGTACACAACTTAATGATGGAGCCAGATGTTCGTTTTGAAGCATCACTGAGCTGCATCAACGAGATGCAACTATAGTAGTAATTACCATCTGTTTATCTGCTTAGGATCAAACCAGCATGTTGATTCTTTTTTTTTAACCCATATGGCATTGCCATAGGAAACCAGATTGGCCAACATTAGAATTTGTCTTACATGTTGACAAAATATGTTTTGGGAGAATGAGAAAGACTTACGTTGCAGCTACAGTGAGCTAAATATGCAGATTTACAACTTTACACAAGTTGTACTAACAAGGTTGTGCAAATACCATTGTGCTGTGACAATACCTGCAAAGAAAGAGAAAGTTACTCATAATTTTACTTGCTTTTTTTCTCTCACATTGCTTAATATGTAATCCAAGATTTTTTTTGGTTTTGTTTTGTTTTGTTTTTGCTTTGTTTGGCCGAGAGCTGTCAAGAATCCACTTGGCTCTTCTCTCCTGCTTTGTCCCCGCCTCCGTCATGCCGATCCACAAACTTTTTTTGCAAACTTTTCCTCATCCATCAGCCAATGTGTGTCCGGATTAAATGGGACAGCAATCACAATGCCGCAGCTGTTTGGCTGCAGCTGCTGCGACTTTCAGCTTTCACAATGCGGGATACTTCTCATCTGCCCCTCGATTCGCCAGCGTTATATAATAGATAGGAATAATAATGGCAATTTGGATTAACATGAAGTAACAACCAGAAAAAAAAACTCACACTACTTCACCTCAGCAGGCACCTGTACCATCCTCGTAATAATAATAGATCTCTTAGTGGATGCACTGGTATTATTAATGGGATCCTGTTATTTTTTTTACCCCCGTGGCTGTCATGTAACTCAGCCTCCTCTTTGATCTGCACTCAGTGTTTTCACTGGATGCTCTAATTGGTCTTACAGGCCTCGGCTTTGATCAAGTCCTGCAGGCAGGGAAGCTCCATGTTTCTGCACATCAAGAAGTAAAATAACAGAGCTCATCAGTGCAGCAACTTTCATCACGAGCGCATACCTTCAGGCCAAACATAATCATCGTCATAAGGGGGTGGAAAATAGAAGCCGTACTGTCAGACAATCAGCAATTTTTTTTTTTTTTTTGATAAAACAAACTGTTTGAAGTTCTGGGTTATAGAGGGTTCACGCTTCTGACCTTCCAGGAGAAAAGCTGCACTTTAAGAAGTCCCTCTGTTGGCTTTAGAGGAGCTGCTTACTTTCACCATAGTGAAACAGAAAAACCCAAAACAAAACAAAGCAAAAAAAAATTTACTAGTTTATTGGCTTCCATTAAACAATATAATGTTGTGGACCAGCTCAGGGGTCATCAGCAAAATTTCCCCAAGGACCACACAATGGTTCACGCAGACGTTGTGTGTGGCAACCTTTAATTAGCCATGTTTCTGATACTATTGTCCTTTTGTTTTATTTATTTCAATTTTATATGCTGCAAACAAACAGGAAATGGGTGAACGAGAGAGAGAGGTGGAGGGATGCACTTGAAAGACGAGGAATGAAAGTTAGCCGTAGGAAGACAGAGTCCATGTGTGTGAATGAGAGGGAGGCAGGTGGAACAGTGAGGCTACAAGGAGGTCAGAGGTCACAGAGGTGCAGGACTTCAAGTACTTCGGGTCGACTGTCCAGGAAAACAGGGAGTGTGGTAAAGAGGTGAAGAAGAGAGTCCAGGCAGGATGGAGTGGATGGAGAAAAGTTTCAGAAGTGATTTGTGACAAAAGAGTGGCAGAAAAGGTCAAAGGAAAGGTTTATAAAGCAGTGGTGAGAGCAGCTATGTTGTATGGTTTCGAGACAAAAAGACAGGAGACAGAACTGGAAGTGGCAGAGCTGAAGATGTTGAGGTTCTCCTCAGGAGGGACAAGGATGGGCAGGATCAGGAATGAGGTCATCAGAGGTACAGCACAGGTTGAAGGACTGGGAGATAAAGTTAGAGGCCAGACTGAGATGGTTTGGACATGTGCAGAGGAGGGACAGTGGGTATATTGGTAGAAGGATGTTAGAGGCGCAGCTGCCAGGAAAAAGACAACGAGGAGATATATGGATGCAGTTAGAGAGGACATGGAGGTAAATGGAGTGAGGACTGAGGACGAAGTTAAATGGAGGAGGATAACTTGGTGTGGTGACACCTGAAAAGGGAACAGTCGAAAGAAAAAGAAGAAGCTGCTGCAAACAAAAGCTTCAATTGCCTGAAGGTTGTGTCTCACTGAGCTGCAACTGTTGGAGACTAGTTGGAGACTTAAAAATGTGTCTGAATTCTGAAAAGAAAAATAGGAATTCTATGTGTTTGTGACAAAGTAACCAGCAAGCTGTGTGGACATGTTTTGTACAGCCAATTTTTAAAAATCACGACTTCATTTTGTATGCGCAGTTTGTTTAATTGTGCACATCATGATGTGGCCCACCATCACCCACATCACACCCATCTTGGCTCAGATACAAACTAGACAGACAAGCATTCACTCTTTCACTCACAGCTAGGGTCAGTTTAGTCACTAATTAACCTAACATGTTTTTGGTCATGGAAGGAAACCAGAGTACCCAGAGGAAACCCCTGCATACACAACTAGAACTCCACACAGAAAAGGAGTTGACCTTATTGCTGTGTGACAACAGTGCTAACCTACTGTTCCGTCATGGAGCCCTGTGTAGGAATATGTGCAGTTCACTGATTTTTTAAATACTTCATGGTCCAGATTGAATGAGCTTGTGGGCCAGATATGGCCCAGGAACCACCAGTCAATAACCACTGGTTGACAAAACATCGTCTGGAACAACCGGGAGTCCTCTTCCATCTTCAGCCTGTTGCTGCTAGAAGTGATTAGATGTGAACCTAATTAACCTCAAGCTGCTAAATCTCAGGTCTTTGTTGTGAAACAAACGTGTAAGAGAAGACAGCGGTGATTAAATAGTTGTAAGGCAGGTTTGAGACACTTGAAGAATTAGTCTTGACAAGTCCAGAATGTAAATTATTTAAATTGCGTTGGCAGAGAAGAGCGAATTTTATTAGCCCCAGCTAAGGTGTTAAAGACAAACATAATGTGATTGATTTGCCTTGTTGCTGTTGAAAATCAGCCAGCTTTCAGGTATAAATCACAGCAGTGGGTGTGAAATTTATCCTCCGTTGTTAAAAGAAGGCTCTGTGGTAAAACGTACTTGGTAGCTTCAAAGAAGAGATAGTAGCTGGTAAATGAAAATTAGCTTTATTTGTACATATTCAGTCTGTGTATTTACTAAGAATAAAAAGCTACTGTGCAGTTTAAATACAGAATGACCCATAAGAAAAGAATGAAACCATTAAAGGCAATCAGAAGAGGAATATTTTTTAATATTATCTCATTTTATGCTATTTATATTTATTAGAAATGTATCTGTATAAAGCAAACCTTTTTTTGTTACCTTTACCATAAACCTTTGAATAACAATGTCCAAACAGATGAAAAGGCTTAAATTCTGTAAAAGTCATTAAGCTTTTATCTATCAATTTGTTATTTTTTCTGCTTTATCCTGGAGTGAAGGGGTAAATCTTTGTTTAAAAAAAAAGTCTACAAATGAATATTAACGCATCCAGCTGTAAGACTCAATGCTTGCAGTTAAAACAGTCGCAAAAGAAGAAAACATCGGACATTTAAAGTGTAAAAATTCTGTCAAACAAATGAACTAAAGATTTCGTATCAAACTTAAAAGACCCTCATTTAAGTGGTCAGATGTGTAAAAGAGTTATCAGTGAAGATGCAACTTGACACACAAACTTTAATCCCAGTTCTTTGTGCAACACGGTCCTCTGTTAGCACAGAAACCCGTTTGTTTGCGGGTCAGCCGCAACTTCAGATCAAACCGTCATCCAAGGTGGTTTAAGGCTAAAATAAACAAAAAGAGAGAAACATCAACGACAAGAAAATAGTTGAACCAGGTTTTTTTATTTTCAGCCTGTGCTGTTGCTGCTGTAAATGCATTAACATTGATGTGGTTTGGCTTTAAAGGATGCCTGAGTTCAGGACAAAAGACATTGCCTCGCTTCATGTGGACGGTATAGAGACCTCGTTGGTTCTTCTGTTGCTTGGGGAAAAAAAAAATAATCTTCCAATACGGGACTTTTTTTTCATAAAAAGTAGAAAAAATGACCCAGTGTCTCAGTTTGTTTTACCTTGGAGAAAGAGTTATGCCAAAGTGGGAGTTTAATAACTTTATTTCAGAGAAAGCCGAGGAGAAGAAAAAGAGCTTCGTCTCCCCAGTCAGAGCAGCGTGCTGTAAAACTCAGAAGGCCGAGCGCTTGGTCAGCCAACTCAAACAACGAGCGAAATCCCTCACAGAGAGCCGCTGTGACCAAATGATAGATCAAAACCAGAAAATAAGCCTGAGCTGAGAGGCTTTTTAGATCGCTGCCCTTTCAAAGCAGCTTTAGTTTGTCCCCACTGGGCAATTGAGGGGAATTAGATGTCATTCTTCTTCTCTGAAATAAAGCCCGTCTGTTTCTGAGAGTTAAAGCTTTGTGGACAAACAGTAAAATAAGCAGCAACAGCCACACTGAGCTGAGTTCCTGTCTCCATGGTGCGGATTATAAGATGATGAATCTATGTTGTTGGTCATATCGTGGGAGTGGATGAAATATGTAACAGACTTTGTCGTGTGTCTGAGTCGTTTCTTCATCGGTTAGCCCTAACCAGAAGGTATTGGTTCGACCAGCATGGTTGAGGTGCAGACTATATTAAAAAAAATCACAAGTTGGTCAAAAACCATTTAGCTGAATTTATGTCAGTGTCTTTTAGGAGTCAAAACAATTTAAAGTGGCTGTCACAGCCAATTTATCTTCGAAGGTTTTGGCAGATTTTTACAGATATTGAGCTAAAATGTGGCGTGGTAGTAGCTGAGACTCCTCCCAAACACACACTCTGCGCTTTCACTGATTGAGCGAGATCGATTTTTAAAACTCAGCTTTTAACGACTGACGTCAACTCTGGCGACAGGCAATCTGCATTTCTTCAAGAAATGCTAGGGCTTCAATAACCTCCGCCACCGAGGTCGTGTTTCCTGTAGCATCTGTCTGTCTGTTTGTGTACAAAATTACTTAAAAAGTTATGAACGGATTTTTCTGCGCTCTCTGAGTGCTTCTAGTTTTGTTCTTTGCTGAGCTATTTGTCAGATATAGCTGTTCTGTGTAAGTTTGCTCCCATTTGACGAACACTAAATGTCATTATTCTGCTTTAAAGAAGAAACAACGTCTTCCGTTGACAAAATAAAGGAAATAAAAAGCCTGAGTCAGACGAACTCACAAGGACTCTGTTGTGCACCAGTCAGTAAGAAACAAGGATTGAAACTTTTTTTTTTTGTTTTTGCAGTTTTGCAGTTCAGTGTCAGATAAACAACCTGACTGTGATCTTCACACTCTCCCTGTAATTTCACTTTTAGTGCAGACATGATGAGCTTTAATATCCTTGATTTTCCATCTGATTGCATCACGCTGATTGCTCCGTAGTACGTGACGCGGCGTTGTATTCAGCTGAGGGGACCAGACTTGAAGCTGTTAGAAACTGAATGTCTCCTTTCGTAATTGCTTCAAGAGCTACGACGGTAAATGTCTGCCGCAATCAGCATTTTGAGCGGAATATTACTTATACCTTTATCTGTATTTATGTACACTGAAACTACGTTACCCTACAAAGATTAAAGTGTGTTTGCAGTTTGGTGTACTCAGTTATCTGTTTCTTTTCATGAACTCTTAGATGTTTGTGTTCAGTGACGGGGCTGGAATAGTCATAGTGATCCATGTCAGAGCTTCCTCATAATAAATCCTCTATTATTTCAACAGGAAATGTAAATGAGACTATAAAGGTGCATGCTCTCACAGTCAGCTTGTTTGGTCATTTTACTTCCTGTTATTCAGTAAATGTGTTTAACCCTCCCGAAGTCCTCAAAAGTCAATTCGACCCGAAGGCCATGGGAGGGTTAAGCCTGGATTATATCTGTAATTTCTTCTAATTTGTTTAACATGTTTGCACTTTGTTTACCTCTGAATGGTGCTAACATGTCATTTTTTTAACCCAAAAAGTCCTGAGTTGTGCTTCCAGAAAGCACAGGTTTTATCAGGCCTTTATCTGCCAAGACAAAAGCAGATTGCTGCTGTCTGAATTGCATTTACATCGCTGTCAGTTTAGCATTACATGATGACTATCAGGCTACACTAACTGCTGTTGTGTTCATGTTTATGGTTATGCTTTGTGTCTATGCCTTTACTATGCCTTTCATGGTTTGTTGTTGTTGTTGTTGTTTTATATTCCTGTCAGTTCAAGTTTTTCCTAAATCCATTTCCTGAGTTTGGATCCCTGATTTCCTTCTCACCTGGATTATGTTAGCTGATTCCCGTCGCCTGCTTTTCATTAGTCCTCCCCGTATATCCGCTCTCGGGCTCGTTTCAGTTCATTCTTCCCATTTTCCATCCTCTCCGTCATGGCTTTTGTTTGTTTTCTCCGGCAAAGCCTTGTCGTTTTTTTTTTTTTTTTTGCTTCATGCATTGGTGTATTTGGCTTCCCTGCTTTGCGACGGCTTGGTTTCACTTTTAAATAAAACCTGCCATCCATCTCTCCGCCTGCTCCCTGCATTGCTTGCCACGGACCTTGACAGGTTCTTCCAGCCGTGTGTTTGTGTGTATGTTTGTGTGTGTAGGTTCAGGGTTTTTCTAGATTGAATTTTGTTATCACTGCTTCAACAAGAGTGGTTTTGACGTAATTTATTTTATCCCTCCCCACCCTCCCACCCCCACATTAGGGTCAGTCTTATTGTCAAAACTTCTTTTATTTGAGGAAGATGGAGGTGGAAAAGCAGAAAGGTAAGTTTGGTTGTTGATGTCCTGATAACACTGTGTTTTACAGAAATAAACACAACTTAAGGACTATTAAGAAATCTTTAAAAACAGTTTGATAGATAAGTTTTTCTATTGTTAAATATGGCTAAATACCAGTCAAATGTAGATTATGTTTGGCCAGAGTAGTAGTCAAGTTTCTCTGTATTCATAAATTTGACTTAAATTTGTCCCTGTTGTAGTACTACACATAAAGAGCTTGAAGTTCTTCGGTCATTTCCTGTGATGTACAGCACTTACATTTGTGATTTGAAGGTTTCTGGTTTATGTATAAAACCATTAACAGTGTGCTACGATACAGAAATGACCTAACGGCCAATCTGCTGGCTGGCAAAAGATTTGACGGCTCGTTCTCAGGTCTAAAAGTAATCATTTATCTCTTCAATGACCGTTGGCCAGGAATTTTATTGTTGCAGTTACTGATTTAAAGGTTAAGTACATACCCTTCACAATGACTGACCAGACAAAAAAAATGCTAATATATACCTAAAACACCCAGGATCTTCTCTACATTTGTCTTTTGTCATTCTGTATTTTGTTCAAGTTTCACAAACTTGTTGCTTTTTTTAACCAGTCCTCTCACTTACGGCTCAATTTAATTACTTTACTTTATAAAAGCAAAATGAAATATAGCATAAACAAGTCTATTAATTATGACGGTGCATCACATCTTATTAAGATCTTCAGCCCATCCAAAGTATTGAATCCAAGCCACTGAATTAGATTTATTACAATCCTGTCAGAACCACTAAAGTTGAGCTTTTTTTTAAATTTTTTTTTTAGGAGGCTTCAGGAGCTGCTGTGAGAGACAGCTTTCTGAAATGACTCTGCGTTTAGTTTAACTCCTGCCATTAGAGCAGCAACAAATGTGCCAACACATATTGGCATGAAAAAAAAAGATGAAGCCCAACTTCTGCTGCAAACTAAATGGCCGCTCTTGGCTTTTGTGCCGCATGGAATCGCCTGCCAGGTGAGCTGAATGTATTTAGGCAAATTCAAGTAATTTGTTTTGTGATTTAAATTCCAAATCGGACTTTTTCATCCAGGGGTTGGTTCATATATACTATATTCTATAGTATCTGGGACGCACCACCAGCAGGAGTCAAACTCCTGGGATGTTCTTTACACACTTGGCCAATAAATATGATTCCGATTCTGATATATCCATTACAAATAATCTATTTTATAAATGTTGTGGTTGTTATCAGGTGCAAACAAAATACAGCATGAAGTTGTATTTATTTTTGTTATATGATGAAATCACGAAGCAATAAATAACAGAAACTGTATCAGCCTTAAGTAATGTATCAACAGGTATCCATCCTCTAAATGAGCATTTTCATAAATACTTGTTTGGAGGTTTATTGGGTCTTAAAATTAAAGTTGATGGTATTTGTTTTAGCATGTTATAGTTTTTCTTTTCCTTCAGGCAACCTGAGTTTTGGTCCCACTGTTTGATTAGCTATTAGCAACAAACGTAACTACTACCGTTTCTGTTTTCACCCTGGAGGCGATCCTTTAATTTTGGAGCTTGTTCAGCATCAATATTATTATATTAAAACGGATTCTACATGAAAAAAAAACCAAACAGAAAGAGCCAGGACCAGAGGTTTTTTCTTGTAGAAAATTATATTGCGTGGAGATAATTAGTTTTATCAACGTTTTCTGCCACTCTTATGAAGTTCACCATGCAAAATATCACATTTTTATAATTATTTTCAGTCCTAAATGTTTCTGCTGTTAAAAATAAAAATAACACGCGCAATGTGACAAGATATTTTTTTATTCAGCTGTTGTCAGCAAACTCGAGGGTTAAACTATCCGCGCAGCTTCTACTCGCTCTCTGTTTTTTTTTTTTTAGTCTTGTAGTTCACCATAATTGACTGAATCCATTTCAAATCCTGACAGCTGGCAGACGAAGCAACAAGCCCAACGCTTGTAAAACCAAATGTGACCCTGAACCATATCCTCCTGTCTCGGCTGATACGCCCCAAGTGAACTGGTCACCGATTCGCTCGGATTGAGCTTCTTTTCCTCACGACTCACAGGAGGCGGAACGACCTCTCGGCTGGAGTCGTGTAAAACTTTTTACAGCATGTATAAAGAACTTTTCATTTCCTCCTCAACCTGTGACAAATTAATCTAAAAGTTCTCTGCAGGTTTCTGCATTCAGGCTTCGTGTAGATCCATTCCTGCTGTCTCTGTGTGTGTGTTCATGTCTGTATTAGTAAAATATCTCATTAACCGCTGGGCAGATTGTTATGAAACTCGGAGGAAATAATCAATAGATATGCCTCCTCAACTGACTGATTTCAGGAGCCAACCCAATTCAAGATGGCCGCCACAGTCAACTGACCTTAGAAAACACAAAATTGCTATAATTTGGTTATTTTTACAGATATTGTTCTGAAACATGGCGTGGTCATAGCTGAGAGACAATCACAACAGATGATCCAAGTACTACTCATTGGACAATATCTTTGCTTAAAACTTTATCATTAACTGTTGGAGTTGTCCCTGTATGTCTGTTAGCAAAATATCTCATGAACAATTGAATGGATTTTAATGAAACTTTCAGAAATTAATTGTTGGATTTACATCTACAGTTGTTTGACTTTTGGAGTCAGTCCAATTCAAGTTGACCTCCACAGCTAACCAACATTAGCCAACATAAAAAAAGCTATAACTCAGTCAGTTTTACAGATACTGAACTAATATTTAATGTGGTGGTAGATGAGAGCCATTCATGAAACATAACCTGAGTGTGAAATCTGATGATACCACATAAGATTGTGCATATTGGTATTTTTTAAGGTTTGACCAAAACAGCTACAACTCTGCCATTCCTCAGCATAATTTAAAACCCGGACAATATGCGTTCCTTCAAGGAATATAAGGCCTTTAATTTTAACCTAAAGGCTTTCACAAATCATTGTTCTTTCAAGAAAAGTCATTAGATTTTTAGAGAAATGGTTCACAGTAAGAAAGATTCAAGATATCTGAGCATATACAGGGGTTTATTCAAAGAAACTGAAACACCTGTCATTTTAGTGTGGGAGGTTTCATGGCTAAATTGGACCAGCCTGGTGGCCAATCTTCATTAATTGCACATTGCACCAGTAAGAGCAGAGTGTAAAGGCTCAATTAGCAGGGTAAGAGCACAGTTTTGCTCAAAATATTTCAATGCACACATCATTATGGGTGACGTAGTAGTTCAAAAGAGGACAAATTGTTGGTGCACGTCTTGCTGGCGCATCTGTGACCAAGACAGCAAGTCTTTGTGATGTATCAAGAGCCACGGTATCCAGGTTAATGTCAGCATACCACCAAGAAGGACGAACCACATCCAACAGGATTAACTGTGGCCGCAAGAGGAAGCTGTCTGAAAGGGATGTTCCAGGTGTTTCAGTTTCATTGTCTAACCCCAGTATATGCCGTTATTTGCTCGTCTGCTTGATTTTTCTGGGTTCGGATCAGGTCACAGAATGTAAAACAGAAGTCATCTGCTTTGAAATCTTTTGTTTTTCCACTGAGAGCTCCGTGTTCGGCCAACAAGACTCTTTACGAGCGCTCCTGTAAGCGTTAACACATGACGTCCTCTGGCCTTTTGTGTTTGTGGAAATGATAACAACAAAATGCGTCTGTATGCTGCCACAGTGAACAAAACGCTGTTCTTTTCCTTCAAAATCTGCCAGACCACACTTGGCAGAGGGAACACAGGGACCTGCATGCTGTTTGAACTGCACACACACACACACACATACACACACACATATAGTAATAGGCAGTTTTCTATTAAATAATTGATGCTCAGTGATGATAAAGAGTTGTTTTTTTAGTCTATTGTTTAAACACCTCAGTGACTTTTCCACACTCTGACATTTCCAGCTAAGAAACATCAACTGCCAGACATCCTGTGAATACTCTGAAAAGTTCAGTAACACACTATATAAATAATTTACTGAACACTAACTTTATCACAAACTGTTGTTTTCCCTTTGAAAGAATATATATGTACCATTCACGCTGGCATTGCAGACGTTGCTCCAGACTCTCTGTCTTGATGGTATTTCACGTCAGAGGTGAAACAAATCAGAATATTTCAAAAACATCCTCAATATTTTTTTGTAGAAAAGTGGAACAGATTGAACTTTAATAAACCACCCAAAAAGGCTTGAATCTCAAGAAAACGTGTTAACGAAATGATCAATGCAGACGTTCAAACTCAGAGCAGGAAAAAAAGGATGTGACTTTATTATTATTCTTTTTTCAATCAACAGGAGAGGTATTTTGCTTAATTAGGAGAATTCCTGAGAATTTAGACTTTGCAAATCTTTTGGTATTTAATTTCTTAACCAAAGTCAACCATTCAATGGTTATTTTAAATGCTTTATACAGGATGTATGAAAATAAAGGAGATGGTACAAGATAGAGATAAAAAACACACTGAAAATGACTCAAACAAGCTGCACAATGTTAATAAAGGGTTTGATAAACAGAGAAAAAGTAACACATACAGAATAAATCCACAGAAGTACTTCTTTCATTTGTTTCATCCCTTTGTGTTACTAAAAGCCAGAAACTGTGTAATAAATTGGATTTGTTTCACATGGTGGATCACATTAGTGAACTCACAGTTTAATGTCTTCAATACCAGGTTGTACTTTTCTTTTCATCCCTTCCTCGTTATCGCCTGCTGCAGAAAATAAACTGCAGATATTGACCTGAAACTTGTTGTGGAAGTAGCTGAGGCTGATGTCCAACTCATATTCTGAGTGCTAACAGATTGCACAAGAGCTTTATTTACAACTTTGCCCTTAACTACTTGCAGTGAGCACCTATTAGGCAGCAGCATGTTTGCACCTGTAATCAAACAGCTGCTTTGTTGCCTTTTTCTTTGGTGTGAAGCTGAAACTAATCAACCAGTCAGACTGATGGGCATTTAGTTCCACGCGTTCTCATCTGCTCTAAAAACCAGAAACTTTAAACTTCACTCCCCTTTTGAAAAAAATCTAAAGTGATATTTTTCAAATGGAATGCAGATTTCCACGTTAAATTATGAGTTTTTGCATCTTTGACATGGCTGTAGCAAGCGCTCCAGCTTGTGAGAGAGCGATCTGTTTAAATCCGTGGCGAGCTGTCCTTTTTGCGTGAAAACACCATCGATAAAAATGTCTTCGCTTCACGGCACGGATCACTTCCTTCTAAAGTTTCAGCTTGGGCAAGCTGGGGGAATATTCGGGTGCACATGTGCTTTTGATGAGTGTGTAATTCACAGCGTTGGCTGCAGATACGTGAGATTATTTATTGCAACCCTGAAATCACTGAAATAGAAAAATCAACCTTAAAGTTGATGATAATCTATGGTGAACTTCATAAATCAGTACTGCAAGTCCATCACATCTTCATTTGTGTGTTTACTCATATTTTAAAAGAGTAATAATCTCTGAAGTTATGCACATTTAAACGTTTAAACAAAAATCATTCCCACATATAATTTATAGGCAGCTTTTTGGGGAGGTCTGAACTCTTAAATTCCACTTTGAATGTTACTAACACATTAAAGTATAAATATTTGTTTAAAACAAGCAGTTTTATCAAAATTTGGCACAACTCACAACTGAAAATGCAGCAGGAGGAAGGACCGCCACAGAGTTTAAAATAAATATTTCTTCATGTTGATTTATGTGCCTGAGAGATAAAACTAATTCTAGGTAAAAGCTTGTCAACCTTTTTTTTCTAAACTAACAACAAAGACATGAAAAATAAAATAAAAAAAAATGTCATGTAATATAAAATACATCTCGATGTGCAGCTTGTAGTCAGATTACTTTAACCTTTTCAGTAAACAATCAAATAAATGGCATTACTGGCACCAGAAGCCTTTAAGGCATAAAATCAAACTTGCCATGAATCACTCTCCCAGATTTCAATTTATTTCTGTCATTTAACTTTAAAATTTCACTAAAGAAATTGCTTCTTTTAAATTTGTTTTTGGTCTTTGACCTGAATCCACTGCCATAAAACCATTTAAACAAAAAAAACAAAACAAAAAAAAAATACATAACATGATTAAACTCAGCGTCTTCTGTTTGGAGAATGACTTTTTTTAGTTGTTGTTTTTTTCCATGTTTTTTTTTTTAAGATGATACATTCAGCAGAGGGAGCCGTGCACCCACCAGCCAAATGTAGCCTTGAGTTTGTTTTAAAAAATAAATACATTCATATTCATAGTTCACCTCGTTTCAGAAATATCAGATTTAGGAACTCTGAGACAGTTTGACTAAAGCATCTCAAGCTGCTATTTTACTGAGAAATGTGACCATATGCTCTAAAAATACAAAATTACTTTTATTTCTGTTCATTTTGGGCTTCAAAGCGCTCAGAAGACAGACAGTTCAGATCTACACCGCGAACCTAAAGTCAATGTGACATTTTCTGCACCGAGAAACCTCCGAGTTGATAAGTAATGTTGTTTTTTGTCTGCCTGGTTTATTTATTTCCTCCGTGGTTTTTATTCATTCTGATTAGAATCGATAGTGATGAGGCGTTAAAGTGAATTATCTTCACGGACATCTAAAAGCAGCCTCATTAACACGTAAGAGCAACGTTGTCTGACATCAGAAGGTTTCTGCTCATCTTGGAGGAGAGATAAAGCATTTATTACACTCTGGAGAAATTAGAGCGCTTTAAAATTCCTCCCACCGTCCGACCGAATCAGTCCGTTCTCTCATTTAGGGATATTTCTGTCCGGTTTCATAATACAGTAATTAGCTGTAAGTTATTCTCAGCCATCATTGAGAGATGATGTTAACTGTGTGTCCTGTTGCAAAAAAAAAAAAAAAATCAAAGCATGTTGTGCAAACTCAAATCAATTAAATGTCATTACAGTCTTTGCCCTTTTTAACAGAACTGGAGCAGGGGCTAATATCTATGAATCTGTACAGGAATAGTAGGCTAAGATTAAAAAGAGGAATTAAATTGCAATTTCAAAAAGTAGTCATCAGTTTTTCCACAAAATGGGACATTTAATTATAACAGTATACATGATAATATATTCAATACGCCATGGGCGTAGGACATCTAGCTCATTCTAGTACCTATTAGGGTTGTGTAAAAAAAAAAAAAAAAAAACAATACAATGCAATAAATTTAGCCTTTTTTCACAATATGATGCAATTGAAAATGAGTTTGATTCAGCACACTGAGATTCAATGCAATATAATAAAACAAGTCATAGGAATTATTAAGACTAATTAGTTACTGCCTGATAAAAACGACAAATTACAAACAAGTCATGTTTTCTTATTAAAGGGTTGCCTTTTTGACAAAGCGTACAGTTCCTTAGCCGGTCGAAGCAGATGGCCGCCCAGCCTGCGCCTGATTCTGCTGAAGGTTGCTTCCTGTTCAGAGGGAGTCATTTCTCTCCACTGCTTTCTCTGGATGGGCCATCGCATTGAGATAAAGACTTTAATGCAATCTTCTAGTTCCTTTAGATCACAGGTGTCAAGCTCCATTCCTCGGGGGCCGCTGTCCTGCATGTTTTAGACGTGTTCTTGCTTTAAAACACCTGCTTTAAATGGATGACTTGTTGCCGTGCTCCTGGAGAACTTGATGATTTGGTGAGGAGGTAATTAAACCGTTTGACTCTGGTGTGTTGGAGCAGAAAAACCTAAAACCTCCAGGACAGCGGCCCTCGAAGCCTGGAGTTTGACACCCCTGCTTTGGATGAACAATGATTTACTGGTTTGTACTTTTTTATTTGAACCTTTTGCAGTGGATTCTGTGATAATTTGGATGATTAATGTGGGTTTTCTCAGGGTACTCCTCACACAGTTTAAAAACATCCATGCTTGGTAAATCTGAGATAGTAAATAGGCCTTTTTTGTAATTCTGTTTATTACAAAAGACAAGTACATACTGTTACATACTGTACTTGATACTCCACAGTTGGCCAAATAAAAGGAGCCATGGTCTAATTGTTCACTGACTGATATCTGTCACACTTATTTTCATAGATTCATTGTTTGATTTAAAAAGATATGATTATTTAAAGAGTAATTTTGGTTTATGCTTCCCCCTCCCAATCCATTACTCTATGCCACTAAAGTTTACAAGTTTTTGCACAGCTGAACCCCACTTTTTGTAATTCGGATAGTAAAATGCTCCGCATATATGTAAAACCCATCTTTTCAGGATGTGTGCCCAGACAATCCCATCTAAAGCCACCTGGACGTACCCTGCGCCTCCTTCAAGTTTCGATCAATCGAGCTGGTGGAGCACGGAAATCTCCAGCAACAGGGTTTGAATAAACAAGAGGCAAAGCCCGCTCTCAACCTCAGTTTCTCAAGCATTACTTTTAGCAAGTTTTAATCTCCAGCGAAGTGCGTGAACTTTAACACGCGCCGAGATCTTTTTCTTAATTGACTGCTCCTCTTTTCAAGTCTCATCGACCACACTCCGAACGTACCGATAGTGAACACAGGCTGGTCGCGCTAATAAAGACGAGCACTGAAAGGCTCCTCGGTGGAAAGTTCAGACAACCTAGGCAGTGGTATTTCTGCGCGTGCATTGTTAAATGCCAAGAAGCCATCTTCAGTCAATAATTTAGAGATACACAAAGTGGGTGAGATGGACGCGCAGTTAGCAGATCGTCGATGATACTGATGATGTTTATTAGGTTACTTCAGGTCATGAGCTCCTTTATCCCACATCTTCTGAGATCACGCACTTAAAGTTCGACCAAAACTGCTTTAACTCTGTCGTTTCTCAACATTAAATGATTTTAGTTTAAAACTTACAAGAATAAATGCTTGAACTTTAATTGAAATCAGTTTGAATAAGTCCTCTCCTCCCCCTAAAAATCACACATTTCGCTTTTCTAAAACATTAATAATAATGAGAATAAAGCAGCTTCACGTTGTTACCAAATATCCAGTTAAACATTTATTTATTCACTCTTTTTTTTATTTACCCACTTTTTTTTTTAATGATTTCTCCAGGAAACCTCACATTCAGATTCAGGACTTTTCTTTTTTTCTATTAAAGGTTTGCTTTTTTCTCTCTCTCTAATCTAGTTTTGTTTCTATTTCTATGCTTTTTTTGTATTTCTGTCCGTGTTGATCATGTTTATTAATGTTCCAAGAAGATAATTCAACAGCCTTTGAAGTAAATCAAATGCATTTGACCTTGGAGTCCAGCGTAACAACTTGATATAAACCTGAGCCGAAGTGGGCAGCGCGGAATTCGTGACTCAATTTCTTAAAGGCAAATATAAAAGTGGTGTCTTTTGGAAGAGACAGCTGCCTCTCAAAATCCTAAAACATTCATTTTCTCAGATCCAAGCCCAACATTTACCTCGGATCGTTGTATGTCATTAATAATTACGTTGTGATTAATTAAGAAACATGTTTATCAAGTGGATTTTGAAAAATGGCAGCTTGTAGCTCAAGGCCCTTTTAACTGCAGGGATCATTTTCCATACAGTATCTTAGATTAATTGGCTCCAAGTCAGACCTACTTAATTAGAGTGAACTCATGGACTGGTGGTCCGTCATGAGACAGTGAGAGTGATCTGACACACATCGACCCTCATTAGGCCGCAGCTGCTTAAACACCAACCAAATTATGGTTTGAAATCCTTTCAAGATTTTGACAAAGTATTATAACTGGAAATCTAAATGTCAGAACACAAAGAGCAACAGAGTGAAACGGGAAAGAAATGTAAACAAGAAAGTTACCAAATGATAGAAACAAAACCCAGAACCAAGTATTTAAACTCAAAGTTAGACAATATTAGGAAAAACAACTCTGCTATTTTACTGACTGGAGTGTAAATAAATGAACTGACGTTTGAGTTTGCAAAATAAAATAATTGTGATGATCCCACAAACTGGGTCAAAGTACACACAATTCAAAAAGATGTTAATTCAAATGTTTTAAAGCTTTTTTATTGTGGAAACTCTTCTTATTTATTGTGTAAACATATTTGGATCAATGAAATGCTTAAAAAATCATAAAACATGTTCCCAGTTTATGACACATTTGTGTTTTATTTCCATCCATCCATCCATCCATCCATCCATCCATCCATCCATCCATCCATCCATCCGTCCAGGGATACCTGGACCCCAGTGAAACTCTCCAGCTCCTCCTGGGGGATCCCAAGGCTTTCCCAGGCCAGAGAGGATCTCTTTCCCTTCAGGATCCCTTCAGGAAGTTTTGAGTCACTCCTCCCACTGGGGTGTGTTTGGAAAAGCTCCAGAGGGAGGAGTTGAGGAGGCATCCTAATTAAATACCCAAACCACCTCAGCTCTGACTCATTTTGATGCACAGGAGCAGCAGCTTTACTCTGAGTTCCCCCCCCGATGACGAATCTCCTCACCTTATCTCTAAGGCTGAGCCTGGCCATCCTATGGGGGAAGCTCATCTCAGCCGCTTGTGTCCGGGATCTTGTTTTTTACGTCATGATCCAAACCTCATGATCATAGGTGAGGGTTGGAATGTTGACTGACCAACAAATCGAGAGCTTTGGTTTTTGGCTCAACTCCTTCATCACAACGGACCAATGCAACGACATCATTACTGTGAACAAGACTCCGATCTGTTGGTCCATGTCCTGCTCCATCCTATCATCACCTGATCATGGTCCAGACTTATGAGCTGACTCATCCTTCGAGTCATTGGAGTGGATGTGTTTAGGGCAGATTGTCTACCTGATTGGGATTGATGTGTTGATATTCACCTCTTCTACACATGGTTTTTAATATTGTCAAACCTTCAGACAAATTGCAGGATATTAAAATAATCTCTGTTTGACTTTCTGTGAGGCTAACTTGTTTCAAAATTACTTTGAAAGCTGATACAGAAAATCAAAGCAGAAAAAAGGGCCAAACTGTGACCAATCACTGTAGCGATCACTTATCTTTTCGGGTTACAGCTTTTCAGCACATTTCCAGATAAGCCAAAACATCCGACAAAACAAAAGTAAAGGGACATGTCTCCTCACTTTAGTCTCCCATCATCACTGTTCTCTTTCCTCATCAGTGATGTCCTGAGAATGAATCAAGCATGACAACAGCTTTATTAATGCATCATTGAAGCCAAATTTTTAATTGCTGCAGCTCTTAAGTTTTTTTTACCCCTCAGTAGCAGTAGAGATTATGCATTTTGGGCGTGTTTTCCCATTTGGATACTTCTTTTGAGTTATTTCTTGCACTCAATTGGCGCATAACAGGATGAGACGCTGTTGCCACCAAGTGGTCTGGAAAAATACTGTACAAAATTTGAGGAATGGCAAAGTCCCGTCAAAATGGAATAACTTTCAGCTCAGACCTCTCGCGGAGGAGAGATGTTACAGCTCAGCTGTGTAACATTTTCGACAACAAAAATGACAGAATATGCAGGGGCGCGGTGTTCCCAGCTGGGTCGGAAATAGATTTCACTCTCATGTTTTAGATGTAAACTCAAGGTCAGAAGCACGCCTGAAAGTCCACGCCTCTGCTGCACACAAAAAGGAACACAAAGAAGTCTGCAGCTCTCAGCTCAGTGTAGTACGATTAACTTTAAAATCCTTACAGGGTCTGCTGGGAAAGCTTTACTTTATTAAATGGTAAACAAAATTGGATGTAAATTAATTTTAATCAATAGGCCATTAAAACCCTTTTGTTCTTTTCTAAATCCTGAAAAAAGACACTCATTTCTGGTTCCTTCAGACATATAGGTTTGTCATCTTTCTTTGCCTTCTGGCTTGTAATATATGGGTCTCAGTTTATAAATAGGCCCACGTCTATTCAGGATCCAACAACGTCTGACTTAAAATGTCATGATTGGATTTCTTTTTTTCTATCAGTCCGCCAGAAGTTGATTAAACTTTCAAACTGACCAGACGCACTGATCACGCGGACTGATACATTCAGCATCCTCCGGGGACCAACAGCAACACAGACATCGTTCGGTTGAGAAAACATCCCTTAACTAAACCAATGATGTCACGCAAAAGTGTAAAGGTTTAGTATTAGGTATTGCACTGTTCTTTGTTTTTTAAGCCTGAAAAATGGCATAAAAGAGGCCCCGGTTTGGCTATCCTTTAGCTATCCTGAAGGAAGACTTCGAAAGGTAACAACTGTTAACTATTGGACAGAACATCAATTAAAAAATCACCAGACTATCCCTTTAATGAGCATGCAGAGTAATCTCTATCCTCAACATATGACTGCCTATAAAAGCCAAGGTGGTGATTATCTAATCAGGGATGCCACCAAGAGGAGCAATGACCACTTTAATAATTTGCAAGTAATCACTGGATGCACATCTACAACTGATTAACTCTTAAAGTCAACCTGATTCGAAATGACAACTGTTTTTCAAAAAGTCTATATATGACAACATCATCATAAAACTGAACTGAATTTCTGTTTTGGTGGGCCAAAACCAAAAGCCTGTAAAATCTATGATTGTTACCATCTATCTTGTTCAGAGTATCTGTGATACTCTGAACAAGATAGAAAAGAAACACTTGTTTCCTTTACAAATACAGCAGCAAATATAAATTATTATTATTATTCTTAGATTTACTCCTCGTTGCTGATCAGTTAGTGGATTTTCTTTGCTTTACTCTGACCAAAAGGCTTCTATTCAAGCTGAAGATCTGAGGAGAGCAATAGGATGGGCACAGATGTGCATCAACAAGCTGAAACCTCTAATGTTAAACTAAAATTAAGGACAGTTTTTATTTTTGGTTGAATTTTTTCTTGACCACAAAAAAAAGTTTCCTATTAAATCAACTGCATCAACTGTTCTGAGACTTATGTATGACTTGTGTTCAACCATCTGAGTTATTGGACCCAGTTTGGTCCGCAGCATACAAACAACCATCCTCCTCGCCGAAATGTTTCCATGGTTTTAGAAACATGATGGACAGCTGAGTTCAGGGCGAGGGCTGAGGAACGTAATCCTTTCTTCTGCTCTGTGTTCCATGCTTGCACTAATCACATCCTCCGCCTTGGCAGGTCATCCATCTTTCTCATCCTGTTGTGTTTGTGCCTGTTCCCAGAGAATGACACAGTCATAACGTCACCTCAAAGACAAAGAAACTCTGTGTGTGTTGTCTGTAAAATCATTTGTGTCATATCAAATCGCTTCAAACCCCACCAGTGTAACAGAGGTATATATGTCATCATTATAGTACTTATAAAAATGCTTCGAACTCCTGTACTGGTACTTCGAAATCATGTCCATCTGCCTTTCAAGAATATGAAAAGACCTAACCTAAAATAAAAGTTTCAAGGACTGTGTTATTTAAAGCAGCACTAACAGACTGCTGGATTAAGTTCAAAATCACTTTTCACTAACTCAGCCATCATCCTGCCAAGCTTGCAGCCCTCTCAAATTTCTGTTCACAGTGTTCTCATTGTGTCCTCGCAGTGTCATCTGATGCACTTTTTAGTCACGGCATATCTCTTTTACATCACTGGAATAAAGATAGAAGTCACTGGGATAGAGATGCAGCTCATTGATACAATGCTTCATTTCTCATGAAAGGTAATTCAGTTAAAACCAGCTGTCTAATATATACCTGCATACCTTTAATATGTGATAGAGTGAACAAAGACACTGAGAAAAGACAATGATTTGTTGTTTATTTGACAAAGATATACTGTAATGTTATGGACAGATTTGTTGGTATCCTTAAATTACAGTCCTTGCATTATAGTCATGTTTAAAACAGTTTTTTTTAACTTTAATTTGTGTCACAAGCCTTCAAGCTTTTAATCAGCCATTCAGCCTATTTAAACAAACAACCACGGATTAGTTCGGTATTGTTCTGTGCACATGGAGCAGAAAAAGCAAAGGCAAGAGCTTACTGAGGAACTCTGAAAGAAGGTTATAGATAAAGCTAAAGGCTACAAGCAGCCTCGTGTTCCTCTGACCACAGCTGTCAATATTATCAAATTGTATGGGGTTCATAGAACTGTGGCCAACCTCCAACAACATGGGTGCAAGAGGAAATGCAACCCCAGGTTGTTGAGGCAGACAGTGCGGATGGTGGAAAAAAAGAACTCTGGAAACCATCCAGAACCATTCAAGCTGAACTCCAAGGTCCGGGTACATCACTTTCTGAATGCACCATATGTCACGTTATAAATCATCATGGGCTCCATGGAAGCAGACCCGGGAGGGCTCCGCTATTGGCAGAAAAACACAAAAAGCCAGACTGGAATTTGTCAAAATGCATGTTGGCAAGCCCCGAATCTTCTGGGAGACGTTTCTGGGTCTGATGAGACAAAAGCAGAGGAAGGGTACCGCCTCTGTATATTTGCTGCTTACAGTTGTCGAACTGACTCATATTTTTTGTTGAAGTCAGTTGTTTTGACATCCTTGTAAATAATAACACTAACCTATCACTAAATGATGCAAATATTGTCTTCTCATCAAATTGTAAAAGTTAAACTGATATGTGTGCGTTACTGACCACAGATACTGATGACATGCAGATTTAGATAATTTTCTGAGAGGGTTTGAAAATTTAGACTTGGATAATTGATGTTGTGTTAAATATGTGGCTCAAGGCAGTTTTGGACAATCAGCTTACTCTTGTAGTTCAGATAAAAAGATTCCACATATTTGACTTATTTTTGCAGTTTGGCTGAAATTGATTCAAAGAATCCAAATAATGTTTTCTTTTTTTCTAATTGTATCAGATTGTACTTATGCAACAAAGATCCTGTGTGCCCTAAAAAATAATGTCACTTAAAAAAAATATAAATAATCTCCAGTTTAATGATAATTTCTGCCATTTGAGGGGGGGTTCATCACATGTCAGCATCAGGTCTATTATCATCATCGCTCGCCATTAGGATCATCAGTAAAAATCAGCCTTTAGCCCAGCAGTAGTTGACATTAGTGTGTAAAAGCTGATTTTGTCAGCAGGTGAGGGCTGCTCTCTTCACACAGGCACACAGAGACATGAATCAGCGGCTGCAGCTGCCAAGATGACTGACAAAGTCACTTACTAATGCAGTGATAGCAGCCGAAGGTTGGCACTCATGTCACATCTGATAAATGTGTGGGTTTGAACAGTCATGGAGTGAATCGGCCCATTCGAGAGGCTGGTTGTAACTCAGTTTGAAATTCAAGCTTGTAAAGGCCGTGGTCTGAGCACAGGCAGAAATCTGTCTTCCTAATTTTTTCATTGTCCCTTGCTGGGACTTGCTGAATTAAGAAAAGACAACACACGTTTGACAATTTTCCATAGTTGTCTTGTTTCAACGTGGTGTTTGCTGCACAGTCCCGAGGGCCGACCTCTAGATGGTGCTTCCAGTGTAATCCTTGGTAGGTACGAGGGGTTAAAAGGTTTGGCAGGTGTAAAGTACAACAACTCAGCTCATTTTGTGATGATGTCATATCCTGCTTGGAAAACCTCAGGTCCTGGAATGTGAATGGTACTTTGATACCCACCTGTTGCACGCCCCCTGTTACCAACAGCAACAGGTGCACCCAGCAGCATCAGGACACCCCCCCTTCGCTGACGGGTCAGACCTGTTTCCGCAGCTCCCAAAAGCACTACACGCAATGGATGTTGTTGCTTATTGTTGTGTACAGCAGCTCCATCGTTTTATAATTGGTACACACGTTGTCCTCTTATCAACTGTGATTTTTTTTTTTTTTCACGCTTTAACTTTGGGGTTGACTTCAGCGATGGTTGAAATACTGCACAGTCAGGTTCGTGAGAGCAGCCGACCCGACCCGTTGGTATTCCTGCACTTTAAATCAGGCCTGACAGCTTCGTGATTAGAGGGGGGGGGGAATCGGCTGAAGCACAGACATCCCTGACAAACACATCTCTGCCTCTCATCTCCTTCTCACTATATGCATTCTCTTTCTCTTCCTTTGTTTGAAAGAAAAGGCTGCTCATGGGGGGAAGAATCAGTGTGATTCCTACAAAAATGCTCGTCTCGCCTGTTGCAAACCTAAGAACGTTTACTACAAGTGAGGGCAGCAATTATCCCGCTTGATTTTTAGAATTTGGTTCACTTGTGTCCTTACCCAACTTGTCAGTTTGAGTCTTCAGAAGCTTTTATCAGACTATAAGCTGCAGATAGTCCCTGTTTCAGTGTATGAAACGATCCCTTCTGCTGTGAAAACCTGCTCTTTTTTATTGCCATGGACACTTCTGCCCATGTGATGTGGACTAATTAATAAACCAATTATCTCTAAGTATGGATTGTCTGAGCTGCTGATTAGCTGTTGCATATCAGAAAAGTAGACAGAATGAAAAAAACACTTTCAAGCATCTTATATTAAAAAAATCTTACCTGACAATCAGTTCTGGGGCAGGTCCTCGGGGAACGGAGATGATTTGACACACTTGGATGGACTCTGGTGTCAGCAATTAGCTATCGCCTTAACCTGCCAGCACCTTTCACAGTGTAATTGGGAGGACTGGAGCATGAAAAGGACTCCGATCTTTTTTTTATTTTTAAATATCTATTCAATAACACAGAAATATGATGTGTTTGAATAAGCTGAGGAACACTGTGCTTTTGTTTGAGTCTTGCACACAAAACATAAGCTCCGTTTATTTTACTCCATATTCTGTCTGATATCTGTGTAGGATAAATGATCAAACACGTTTAAATTATCAAAGAAACTAAAAATGACTCCAAACTGATTTGCTGCTCAGAACAAACATCGGCAAACGAATCCAAATTAGCTCTGTGATGGATTTTATTGACTTTATAAATGTCTAACTGCATCCCCCCGTTACACATTCCTCAAAGGGTATAGAGTGACTAATTACCCTAATGATCTCTCTGGCTCATTAGCTCCTGATGGCCGTTGACATGGTCGGGGCTCTTTTGAAACAATGGCAGAAAATTATACTGTCAAAATGCCACTCACGCTGTGAAAACGGCCGAGTAGCTAATCACACAAAAGAAATGAACTCGAGCCTCTTTTGCTGCGCCGTATTTGTATTAATCTGTTTAAGCAAGCAAATTGGGCTTTGTTATGAGAGACCGCCCCTGTGCAGCTGTGATGTTAGACATTTTAAAACAGACAGGCAGAAGCTCGTGAATGGCCAGACCGTGTGGATAAATTTACAGTCCATTAGCGTTAATGATAACCTTGGACACGGTGTCCCTGCTCACTCATGATTTTGTCTAACTGCTGTACTTGAATGATAACCACACACTGTATCAATTCAGAGGTAATCAAAGCAACAAAAATATATTTCAGGCCTTTCATCTAAAGGGGAGTTCTTACTGTCACAGTGCAGTCCTGTAAAAGCTGAGTTTTCCCGTTCCAGAGAAGAAGAAATATAACCACGAGCCACGATCAGGAAAAAGAAATGTGAAGAAATTCACTGAGTGTAAGTCTTCAGCTCCACTGCAGACTCACACATTTAGGTCAAAATGTCCCAAAATAGGACAGAAGATTTGAAACTTATACTTTTTGTGGCCAAACTGCTAGATCAGTCATTTCTACTGATGTGCCTAAATTTCTACTTATGGATGTAAAAAAATGAATGGGACCAATTTAAAGGATTTCATGTTTCCTGTGTTTTCCCCCTCTGAGTTATTAGGAATGTTTTAGTGTCATTCTCAACCCAAGTGGAATATGAAACTTGCATTTCTTGAAGAAACGGTTATCACTCCCAGCCTTTCATGCCAAGGTTTGAAACAAAGATCGACTGCAATCTGTTAGCGTTAGTAATAACTCTCAGCTACTACCACGGCAAACTTAAGCTCAGTATCTGTAAAAAAAAAAAAAAAAAACTGAGGTTTCATGTTGGCTAAAGTTGATTAGCTGTGGCAGCCACCTTGAATCGGAATGATTACTGTCTGAGAGTTTTATTAAAATCTGTCCAGAGGTTCATGAGATATTTTGCTAACAAACAGACAGTCAAATGATCACAAACACAGGCAATTACATGATTACCCATGGCTGTGAAAGGCAAGCAATAACATGTTTCTGCTTAAAGACTATGCTGCTGCAGAGCTGCTGTGAATAATTATATAATTACACCAGATTTTTTGTGCTTTTTGGCCTTAGAGACAAATATGTTTCAACATACAATAAAATAATACTGTTCACCATGGCATTACAAACATTATCGCTCCTTAGAGCATTAGAGGAGAAAGTTTACAAGAATTTTTTCAACTGAAAGCAGCTTAGCTGCAAAGCTCCAACAACAGTAAAATTTCTCATTTTTTGTTCATAGTGTAGAGGCTTCAGCTTCTACACTATGAACAAACACAAGTTTTCTTTTTCGTTTTTCTTCGTTGGTAATCAGAAGTTCCAAGTTTCTAAAGTCTATTAAATGTAGCAATCTAATATCTTTGATTCATAAACTTTCTTTAAGATTGAGAATGCTGTATATCTGTCACAAAGCCACAGAAAATCAAGACTCAAGCAGACAACGATGACAAGACCCAAAATCTTTGCTGGTATTAACATGAACGTCACCGCAGTTTCTGCTCTTCTGTACACTATAATATTCTTGTGAATCTTACTGTATTTCCAAGAAACATACAAAGCTTATTGCATTTGCATTTTTCAATGAGTCCATTTACAATCATTCTGTTTAAGATTCATTTTTGATTCAGATTTAGCCAACCATGCTTATAATCCCAGCTTTTTCCCTTGTTTACATCAGCAAATATTGAATTTGTTATTTTTCATCACATAAATTGCATATAAAATCCACACAAAGTAGCACGTTTTGACGCACCTTCAAGCCTGGCTGCTTCGCACCTGGAGCAGATGGAGAAAATATGTTAGGATGCTGCTACAAATCAAATGGAAGAGCATGTTTAGTGTGTGTGAATGCGTTTTATGTTTGTTGATATTAGGCTAAGCGAAAAATCGCAACCAACTGGGTAATTTCAACATGAATATGAAGCCTTACGTGCAGCTGATTTACTGGGCAGCAAGGCATTTTTTGTTCTGGTGTTTAGAAAGGAACATTTTCGTTATCTATTAGCATTCAGATCAATAATTCAGGCTTACCTTCAGTTGCGTCACATTAAGATTTTAAGGCGCTGAAGCATTTTATATGATTATTATTGTTTGTAGAACCAAAAGTTGTCACAGCAGCCTTTTCTC
Source organism: Kryptolebias marmoratus (assembly GCF_001649575.2). Taxonomy (NCBI): domain Eukaryota; kingdom Metazoa; phylum Chordata; class Actinopteri; order Cyprinodontiformes; family Rivulidae; genus Kryptolebias; species Kryptolebias marmoratus. Next base: position 11,683,787 of record NC_051448.1, read on the forward strand.
AATCCTTTCCTTTCCAAATTATGTGTCCCAGCAGTTACCATGAACCTAAACATCTCGTACATTTGCATTTGTTTTACAGAAAGAACACTGATGATCATATAGAAACATAAGAAAGAGATGCTGCGACTTCAAATCCTCAATAAAAAAAATCATTAAATTCTTCAGTGTTGACAGAAGGTCGAATGTTTGGTTTATTGTTTAATGTTTATTTGACCTCCATCCATTTCCCCCCAAGATATTTACCCTAAAACTTGGAATAGTCCCACAGAAATTCCATGAATACTAATACTCCACTCGTTTGCCTCGTAAGCCCCCCACCATTGGCCTTTGTGGGATATTCCCTGCCTTTGATAGGATTAGAGTTGTGTATTTAGTGAGATAAAAGGAATGAAGCACATAAAGTGCAAAGGCTGCATTTATGGGCCAGCCTTCACCAGAATTTAAAAGCCGGAAATATCAATTAAAGCCATAGGAGTGGCTGAGGATCGATTTTTAGCTCTTCTCGCCGATGATGTAAATGACAGGAAGGGAAATTACATAAATCAGTCATGGAGAACGACTTTGTTGCCGTGTCCATTTTAATCATTTTTAGGACAGTTTTTACACAACGCTGACAGACGTTATTCTTTTTTTTCCCCAGAGCACTTAAACAAGATGAAAGGCCATTTCATCAAGATGTGATGAAATACAAGAATTTCAAATTAGCAGCCTTTAATAGGAAAGCAGATATACTTAAGGATGCTGTCCCTTGCAGTTTCTCTTCCCAGCTTCCATTAGGACTTTGTCCAGGAAAGTAAAACATATAATCAAAGATTCTGCTTCAGTTTTAGATCTTAAAAAAAAAAACTACTAAGGGATCAAAACTGAAATGTTCATCTCTATTCAGTAATTCTTCCCTCAGACTTGCTTTTTATTGCATATTTGCTGAACCTAGTTTTATCTCATTCCCCCACGGGTAAAGTTAATACAAGTTCTGTAACCCCATTTGCTTATTTAGGGCATTCGTCTGATCCTCCGGAGCACTTTACACTAATGAAAAGATGTCATGTTGGCCCGGACCGTGATGGATTGAAAGAACGCAGGCCTTTTGAAAAGATCTCCTGGCTGGGCTCGGCTTGAGAAGGGAGGACTGCACAAGGCAGGTCCAACGAGCCGGGGCACATCTCAGCCAGAGAAAGGTCCAGAGGTGTGATTGATGACGCTGAAACACAAGGGGCTCAGTCTGGATAAGCTGCTCACCCTGCTGCTGGTGACGTCACTTTCAACAATATGTTAATGAAGTCGTGAAAATTAGACGGGATAATATGTGCAAAACTCCCAAAGTGTTTGGGATCAATTCAACCTGAGTGAGTGGTACGCAACTAACAGTTTGGTAAACCATTGTTGTTGCAATGAGCAAATCGGTGACTGAGAGCAGCTTTTTCCTTTCCAAAGTCCCAGACATCCTGTTAAGTTTCTCTGTGCTGGAGCTCACCGGCTGTCTCTCTGCAACCCCAGTGAAAGTTAGGATTTTGGCTGCTTCACTGCAGCATGTTGACTCATTCATTCACTCCCCCTTCCGAACAGAATCTGCCAAAAAGAAAAAGAAAAAGTTCCTTCACTCCTTCGAAACTTTTCAAATCAATAGTGAGTGCATATTATTTGCTGTCAGCCTTGACCAGCTGTTAAAAATGGAAGGGTTTCCACAGACACACGGGGCATTTCAATTTAAATCAATGACTAAGCAGCTTGTTTTACTGGGAGGATAAAAAAGGACTTTTATTCACCGTAGATTTACTACAGTATCCTATTGTATTGTGGAAAAACTTGCTAAAGACAGTTTTTTTGCATCTAAAGTAATTATCTAAAGTAAAAAAAAAAACTGATAACTGTTAAAACATCTTGCTTTTAAACAAGAGCAGCTCTGACGTTATGAGTGCTGTGAATTGTTAAAGACTCCTGGGTGAGTAAATATATAAAGGAACTTTCTACTCCTCAAAGAATATTGTTTTAAAGAGTAGAATTGAACTTTAAATTAAAAAACAAACCTGTTCAAAGGGAAGCTTTTTCTTGAGATTACTGAGCATGAAACTGACACCGACCATGAATCTGAGTAATTGAAAAGAAGTTGTTGAATTTGAAACAGAGAACTGAATTTCATTACCAATTTATACACAAATTAGCAATATTAGACTGTCAGCTTGAAAGGCATTACAACTAGGGATTTACAGATATGTAAATCCCTAATTGGCTGCTACTGGACTATCAGTAAATGGGAAAACATCAACCAGTGGCTTGGCCTGTGTTTATCTGATGTGTCTTGGTAAAACTTGTAATAAGTACTATGTCCACATCTCCAAGATGTTCTAGTGCCACATGATGAAAACAAAAAAATCTGGAAGTGCTGCTGAGTTCTTGTAGTAATCTTAATTCCCCCCGAATTTATGCTGTCTGTGGTCACTTGAAGATGAAGACCAGGGAGGCGTGGAGGGTTTAACTGGTATTGCTGTAGAATAAAGACGTTTTAAAACATTTTTTTTTTTTCACAAAGTCCAAAGCCTTTGACTACTTCTAGGATTGGTGGTTCAGTCCTGGTTCCTCCACCAGCTGTTAAAGTGTCCTTTGGTAAAAAAAAAAATTAAACCCCATGTAGGCCGTAATTTGAAAATCTGTGTGTAGGATTTTGTAACTCTGAGTAGTCAGTAAGATGAGAAAAGCTCCATGTGACCATTAAATACAAGCTGGGTATATGAAACAGTGAACCTCGCAGCTTTAAGGTCCTGGGTTTGAAACATGTTTTGGGTCTTAAAGTTTGGAGTTAGCATTTTACGCAATCTTCTCTGGGTCCTTTGGAGTTCAACAGCATGCAGGTTAGATTAACGAGTGGTTCTAAATTGCCCCTATAGGTGTGTGTTCATCCCTGTATGTTGGTCCTGGTGGGCTGGTGACTGTTCCTGGATTCACCACTGGAGAGAAGAACCAGCTCCCAGAAACCCTGACTAAAAAGGAGTGGGTAAAGTAAATAGATGAATGGAGTGTTGATGACTTGCAGATTAAAGGATGTTGCAAAAAAAAAGAAGCAATTTTTCAGTTTAATTCCTTGACAATGATCTCTTTGTGGTGCTGAACCAGCTGAGCACTCTGTGATGAACCATGATTCACTCCCTTTTGGCAAAGTGCCACATTCATTGCCAAGGTAATGGGAAGAAGGCCTATTGACCAGCGGTCCGATAGGACATGAGGCCAGGACATACAAATCAAAGCTGTCCGGGCTCATATTGACCAAACTGTCCACAGGAAGCGAGATTCATCAGCCAGGTGACAGGGGACTGAGCTGATGGAGGAGCACAGGAAGTCACAGAGATCTGGTTCAGCTCAGGAACCTCCCAGATCGGTCATATATATTTGTCAAATTTGGATTTGAATGAAAATTGGTGGTTTCCTTTCCACAGTAAAATAGAACACTATCTACAGTGATGAAACATGGGGTCTACTTTCAGTTCCTTTCAGTCCCATATGAGGAATGATTCAGGGGTGGATCGGGTAGGAATGAACTGAAAGATAGGACTGCAAATCCTGCTCCTGGTTCAAGGAAACGGCGCTCTTGTTTTTTTATTGGCAGTTTGTAAATTATATATTTTCTGTTTTGTGCATCAAAATAAACTGGCAATTTGACAAACTTTGTTAGAAAAAATGATCCGGTTCACCTATTTAAAGTGGTCACTAACTGTCGCACGTTAAATCTCCTCTCATTACTCGGCGACAAGGACAAGCTCAGCGCGTCGACATGAGTGAATCGATCGCACAGTCCGAGCTTCGTATTTATGCCGGGGGTTTTGTTAGGCGCCTTACATCAGAAATAAATGAGCCTGATTTACCAGACCGGGCCGCTCTGTCAAGGCAGTGGTACTTCTGGAACACCATAAAGCTCTAAGAGGGATGCTGTTTATTGTTCCTTCTGTAAATGGGAGGAAATCACACTGACTGCGACAGAAAACTGTGATGAATGTGCACTTTGTGGCCAAATGAAAACAACAAAAAAAATCACCGGCAATCAATAAAATCCAGTTCTGAGACAAAAGCAGCCACTTTGTGATGATGAGAATGAGACCACTGGATGGCAGAACTGGAGTTTGAAACTGCAAAAAGGGGCTTTTGTTTGCAGAGGAAGGGTGATCTTTGCCTAAAAATACAATTATTATTTACTAGCTTTCCAATTCTTGTACAAGATATTTCAATGCATCTATATGCAAAACACACATACACCTTTAATTGTTCCGTCTGGCTTTATATAAGATTGTTTAGCTGAGATTTAATTCTATGAAAAAAGAAAAAAACTAACCATCCTTTTCAACCTCATGGCATATTTTAGCAGTACTCTATGTGATGGCTGAGAAGACAGTCAGTCTGAGCGTTGACAACATAACAAGATAATTCAGGTAAAGAAAACAGATTGAATGGTGCTTTCACTGGCACTGCTTTAAAGAAGTGGACTCGGGGGTCCCCTACTGGCTACAGCAGTGATTGTCTCGGTTAATAAATATAAACATTTCTGGTCCTTATCAGGCCTGAAACTTTGATAAATACCACTTCAGAAAGATATTAAAATGTACTTGTTGTCAATATTTATTAAACAAAAAGAAAGTTACAACGACAAAGTGTGGGTAAAATGAGTACAATAAGCTTATTTCCAGTAAGTATTATTAGTATTAATAAGCCTTTATTAGTTTAAATTATGAAGGAAATTAATCCTGTATTTTATTCACAAGATTGTTTTAGTTTCTAAGTTAGCAGTCTTTCATTCAGGCTGAGGTTTGCATTTTGACAGGTATGCTTTAAATCTATCTAATTTTTATATTTCACACTGGAATTATGGCCAGACTTCAGATGTCGGACAGATAGTCTCAGATTTGACTCTAGAATACATTGGTGTAAAGAAAAACATTTATGGTTGACTCAGACACTGCAAAGTGTCTACATCGTATGGCTGCAAAACAGGCATCACATAATCATTCTTCCACCACCATGCCTGTCAGTTGAGGTGCCCGTACAACATAGTAGTGTCACAGATTTGCAATTCTAGCTATCCTTGGCTGTGGCAAACTAATAAAGCTAAGAAGTTGGTTTTTAAAAAGGACTTAATGACTGCACAAACAGCCTCAGCAAACAAATTCGTAACTACTTTTTTTCTTGTAACAAATATGGAAAACACGATGCTATTAGCAATCATTTTTAATTCTCAGTTTCATTTCATGGACTGCAAATAAAGATGGACAACATGTCTCTAACGTGAAGTCAAAACATCCTGCTTCTGGGTTCTGTGCCTGTGTGTGTGTTTGTGTTTTCTTGTTAGCAAAATATCTCACAAACCACTGGGCAGATTTTAACGAAACCCTCAGAGAGTAATCGCTGGATGTGCATCTACAACCGGCTGACATTTGGAGTCAACCCATATCAGAATGACCGCCTCAGCAAAACTGACCCTTTTTCAGACCCAGAAATGCTGCAACTCAGTTTTTACTGAAACCGAACTGAGTGTCATTCAACACATTCTTTGAGCCACTCTCTGAGCATGTGATCTCTCAATAACGTGTTCAAGTTTTAATCAAAATGCCTCGAATTCATTCTCCATACGTGACTATCTGGTTTAAAACTCTGCCATGACAGATACTGGGATATAGTCATTCTTTCATGGAATCCCAGGCCTTTATTTCCTCCAGTTCTTTGCTGAATGGATGTTTTGTGACTCACAGTGGGATCCTGACCCACAGTTTGGGAACCACTGGATAAACTGACTACAGTGATCACTGATCTATGTATAAGAAGGATGCAACCTCTGCACCGGACACAATACAGTGATATAAATCTGTCACTGTATATTAATTCTGAAAAGAACTATCACCAACAGCTGTCACCAAAACGAACCAGTGTATAATTTTATTTTTTGGAAATCCACCTAGCAACAGCTGATGTAATCTCTTTCTAAGACCAGCAGCAGATGCCCACTTTGCTTCAGGCAACAGGATGGAAGATTTACTATTTATTGGCTCGATATTGATCCATGGGATTAGAGCTTGAAGAGTCGTGTGGATAAAGCAGCCGGTGTGTGTGTGAGTCTGTGTGTGTGTGTGTTCGCATTCAGTCAGAGTTTGAGTGGCAGAAGACAACGCTGGAAGCAGCAGCACCGCGTCAGAACCACGGACTTCCCCTCCATCAGTAAGCCTCGGGCATCTTTCACTCGCCGTCTTTCTGTCATTCGTTTACTGTTGTTGTTGTTTGTTTGTTTCTTTTATGGATTTTCCTCCGTGCCTGTGTTGTCAGACGGCCTGGGAGGATCGGAGCGTTTCGCTGCGCATTTACAGCCGAGAAGCCCCAGACGATCCGACAATCCCCCCTTTTAGTTTAATTAGTGGCTGGAGGAGAGCTCATTAAGGTGATCCAGGGTATAAAATGGTTAAAATGGTCCACAGGAGACCTGTCTGAGAACAGCCTTGTCTCTCCGGTTCGGACTCAGTTAAATCCATTCAGCCAAGCAGAGGCGTTAATAGGGTTTTTAACACTTGGGGGGGCTCGGCCCACCCGAGAAATGTTTACATTTCCACCTGACTTTTTCGAGTTCTTTAAGAAAAGAACAGATGAAAGGTTACATATGGGCAATTCCTTTGTCTTGACCGGCTTATCTATCGTGTCTGCAAAATAAAAATAGTAGGCCAAGTTTTGTTGTTTTGTCGTAAGCAGCTGCATCAAGAGGAATTTATTTATTTTTGACAATTTGCTTTATTTTTATAACACTAGGCAACAAAATTCCTGAGTTAAACTATAGTTTTCCAGTTCGGCTAAAAAAGTGTGGGGGAAAAAAACCATAACAATTTTAATCCCAAAACTTTTCTTTTGTGGTTTGACAATGAATTTACGAATCTGCCTTCTTTTTCCAATATAATACCAGTTACTACTGATTTTCAAGTAAGTTAAGGAACTTTGCCAAAGTTGTAGTTTTTCAAAACATGGCAAATAAGTTTAAATGATAAAAAAAGTCTCATCTGTAAGCTACAAAAGTAAAGTGAACTTTAAAAGAATTAATGAGCATATTATTTTGTTTTGCAACAAAAGGAGTTAGGAAATAACACTTACTTGCCAGGAACAAAAATCCTGTTTAAACAATTTAATTTATGTTTCTGATCTGACATTAAAGCATTCAAATTTAAGATAAATATGCTCCATTTTACATAGGCTGGTTCTACTGTTTTTGTGATTACGTTAAAGTTTTCGGGGGTTTTTTCATGTACATCCACATCTGAAATGGTGTTTTAGTAGATCCAAAACTGTATTTTTTTTTTTAACAGGTTCAAGCTTCGAACCTATAACCTGAGTGCATCCACTTCTTCTTCTTGTGTTTACATTTTGCACCCAGCGTGTCTCACACCTTGTTTCCTGGATCTAGTTCATTTTTGTGGTGGCATCACAGCCCCACACACAGGCCTGACGTAGTTACTGCACAGTTTTGAATTCTTTTTGTTTTTTAGAAATTACAAATAAAAACATGAGTTTGGAAAACCTGCATATCCGTGAGGACAGGGCTTTATTTTCTAACTCCTCCAGCCTCACCTACACCTCTGACTCAGAGAATAAAACCTTCTTCTGCGTAGCCTTGCGGCGTATTCTTGGGCTACACATTTTACACCCACTACCTCTGATATGCTTATCAGCGTATGAGTGAGAATATTGTGCTGTGTGTTTAGACCATGTTGTGTTGCAGAAGGGAAAACGCACCCAAGTTAGATACAGACAAGCATCTGTGTCAAGAACTGTGAAATAGATTCTGCTTTTATATAATACAGATGTGTTTGAGCCATTTTGTCATGTTTCCATATTACTTCCAGGGCTTCGTAACTTGATTAGATCTGTTTGTTTATATCTCTTCTGTCTTGTGATCAGGGGCTTTTCAGAAAACACTGCAGCCTTAAACATCCAGCCCTAATGACACACGCGAGAGGAAATCTTTAGATAAAAGCACAGACAAAAGGCATTTCTTTGGCACATTGTATCTGGCATGAAAAAATGGCAACACACGTCAGAAGTGTAGTACAAAACAGATGGCTAAAACTGGATAGGGTCTCTAAGGAAACCTCGAGTTCCGATGTGACAAACGTACGCTTCCATCACCTCGCTGTCCCTCTTCTCGTTTCAGGGGTCTCCAAGATGATTGATGACTGACGGACTCCTGTCTGACACGGTCTCCCCGGCCTGTTTGATCATCAGAAGATGCAGCCTTTAAACACTCCTGGAGAAACGCACCTGAGTTAACACGGGCAGGACGACTTAAAGTCTCAAAATTACAGAAAACCAAGCTTATGGAGGCTCTCGCTTTCACCTGCAGCTGTGTGGTAAGTTGTAACTATTATGCATTTCTATTAATGTCCTTTCAGGTGATAAAGCAGATTTAAACCTGTAAAAGTGTATTGTTAGCTGATAGTGACCTGTCGGAAAGATTCAAACAGGTCCAGCCTGCATCCTTTTGACTCCAAACTCGAGTATCTGACATTTTCGTTGTATTTTTTTTTTTTGGAGCAGCTTGATGTGTAGCTGTCATATTATCTAAAATAAATAATCGACTAAAACAAAAGCCAGTGTTTTCTGTTGTCCTTCCTTGTTCTGTAGAAGAGGAGTTAATCGGGGAAGTGACGGGTGTCCTGCAGAGGCAGAGCTATGGGCTGCGGGGGGAGCAGGACTGACGCTCTGGAGCCTCGCTACATGGAGAGCTGGACCAAAGAGACGGAGTCCACGTGGCTGACGAGCACGGACACCGACATCCCTCTGTCATCCATCCAAAGCATCCCCTCGGACAACTCCGAGGCCGGCTTCGCTTCTGAGAAAACGATCAGCCTGGGTAAGATAAATGACTGCATGCGGTAGGCGAGTGACTGGTTGTTTCTTCTCCTCGCAAGAACAAGGATTACCACTCATTCAGCGGTTTAATGCAGCCGATTTTAACAAGAACCCATTATGACACAAGAATACACTGAAATAATGATGAAAACATACTTCATCGACTCTCACTCCTCTGCCAAGGACTGAGTGTCTCACTAAATGCTCTCCGTGCTTTTGTTTTGTTAATTTAGTCTTCTTATTTATTTATTTGTCCAAAGTGCGAGTGCATTATCCTTGAAGCCGCGCTTCTTCAGATGAATCGGTAAAAGGGGGAAATTAGGCTGCTTCGAAAGCCACAGCGCTCAGTCAGGACTTTGCTCTCATGGCAACCGAAGCAGCTGCTGAATGACGGCGGAGGAGCCTTGATGTAGCCATGAAGACGAGCTGAGATCAGCTTCGCAACAAAAACATGAAACGTCAATTAATAAGCGGAGGTCAAACAGACGCCGTTTTAATACAGAGGCTCCGTGTTCCAAGTGACGGTTGGTTATGAGGTTGGAAGTTAGCCATGAAAAAGGCCTTTCCTGTCCTTTCACAAAAGCATCTTTGATCATAATAATATTGTAAATGCTGAGTCAGATTTACTTTCTAGTTTTCTAACTTATATAGTTTTTGAAAAATGGAACGTTATTTCCCTTTCTTTTCATTGAAATGAATGGAAAAACTTTAAATTCTTGGAAAACTTTGTGCTCTTTAAAAATCTACTTCAGCATACTTGCTTTAGTTTTAACTTTTAGCTACGGTTCGAATCATTTTACCCTTTGGCTAACTCTTTCGTTAATTTTAGTTTTTTGCTACTGCATAGCTAATTCTACCTTTTGGACAATGTTTTGATAATTCTAGCTTTTAGCTACATTTTTGCTTATTTTACCCTTTGGGACGTTGTCTGTCTCCATGACTTGTAGCACATATTTGGTATATTTATGATTTTCTTGGTCTCAAAGGAAAAAGTCTAAAAGTTTGGGTTTTTTTTTTTTATTGAAGTCCCAGACTTTTTCGAAGATGGTCTCCCTCCTCCCGCTCAGGCGTACCTGAAGGTGTGCTCGGCCGTGTCTGAAGCCAGTCTGAATGACGTGAGACCCAGCAGCCCGCCGTCCATCCCGGCCTCGCCGCAGCAGGACGCCATGTCGCCGTCGTCGGGCACCACGGTGCAGCGAAGGAGCGTCCTGCACACCGAGGAAATAGTACGTCTTCCTCACAGCTTTAAACACCTCTTGTATCGCTCGTTCTCGTGCGTCGTCCTGAAGAAATTCGACCACGATGTGAGTGCTTCACTGCTTTGATAACTTTTTTTTTTTTTTCTCCCCTCGGCTAACAGACAAAATGGCAGGACAACAGGATGTCAACCAAGCAGGTGACCATTACCGTAACACAGAGCATCCATCAGGTGGACAAAAACAGCAAAGTTAAGAAGTCCCTCACGACCTACGAGGTTATGAAACCCGTGGAGACTTTAAAACAGGTGGCGACACAAAACACCTGAGAGAGACCGGAGGAAGAAGCTAACCGAATGTGCTTTGGTGGAGAAATCTTTTGGCGGCTGACGGATACACAGGAAAATGTTCAGATCGTGTTTAACGAGACAGTTTCATGTATTTTATTGTACTTTAGCATCATAAAAAAAGATTCACATTTAAAAATATTTTGTTAAAAGTGGGGGAAAAAAACATTTAAAATCTCTTTTATTAGAATAAAAATAAATCCATCTTCGCAGCAGACAGGGTGTTTTAAGACAAAAAAAAAAATTGGATACTTTTAAAATGCTTCTGAGCACAAATACATGTGTGAGTTGCTTTTCTTAGCTGAACATTCAACTTGTTCTTCTTACTGTTTGGCAATGAAACGAGGCGTGTGTTGGAACTGTCTCACAAGAAACTGAAAGTGACGATTGCAGAATTTACAGCAGAGCGAGCGGAGTGTGGTTCCCTGGACTGTGCTGATTCGATCAATCTGCTGAGGTCAGTGTGTGTGTGTGTGTGTGTTTTTAAATAAATTAAAATAACTATGGTTCTTGTTTTAAATTGTTCCACGCAACATGCTCAAGGAAGACCTGCTTTCACGACACAAACTTGATCTGAACATAGAGGCACCTGGAACAACAGGCGGACTAATTTCTGAATTCGACCTGGTCTCCTCGACCGTCGGGTCGTAGGACAGTGATGAGCTGTTCTGGGGGGGGGGGGTCAGCTTGGTGGCAAAAGTGTGTGGATCTGTTTTTGGGAGTCGTAGCGGATCTGTCCTGATCGGAACAACGGCTCTTCCTTCTCCAGCCACTCCTCCACGTGGAACTCCGGGAAGAAGAAACTGATTTCTCTTTGAGCTGACTCTGGAGAATCTGAAAAAAAAAAAAAAAAACATCACAGATTAACTAAATGTCAGCTAACAGTCTGTGATATACCAGCTGAAAGATATATTTTTCTGATGGGAAACAAAGAGAAAGTATATAAAAGAAAGCCTTCAGTGTTTGGACACACATTGTCTCACTTAGACATCAAATGCCACTTTTTTGTTTTGTTTTCCAAGGAGCACTGACATAACAAATTCACATTTTCTCTAAAGGCAGCAGGTTAAAGTTGTGAATCATCATATATTAGGAGGAATCAACATTCTTTCTGAACTCGAACTGATCAGTTTTAATTCCTAAATCTAATTGAAAGCCAAGCATTCCTTGAAGAAATGCATATCGCCCGCCACATTTTAAACCAAAATCATGTAATGTAATCAATATCACCAGATTTCTCTCAGTCGGTTTGAGCTCAGTGTATATGTTGGACAGTACTCTCAGCTACTAACACAACAAATTTTAGCTCGATAAATGCAAAAACTATTGATTTATAGCCAATTCTGTGTCGCTAAAGTCAAATAACATCATGCTTCAGGCACTGACAGATTGTGCGAGATCTTTGTTTAAAACTTCGGCATGAAAGGTGGCGGGCAATATGCGAGCTAACGCTAAAATGTGAACTCTACCATCTTTGAAATAACAACATAATGTGTGGAATTTTCGTCACCTGAGCCGTGAGTCGTGTTCCTTGTGTCTGTGAGCCCAAACTGCGCCCTGAGGGAGGCGGGGGACGTGTATCTGGCTCGGAACACCTTGGTCGGTCCCATCTGCTGCCTCCAGTGACGGATCGCATCCTCTCTGGCTAAAACGTACGCCCGCATAGGACCGCTGGAGGGGNGGGGGGGGGGCAAATTTACAAAAATACTGAACAGATGCTTTCTGGAAAAACGAAAGACGACAACAAAACGTACCAATCTTTCAAATCCGCTCTTTTCACGACAGATTTTCCTGAGCAGATTTACGTCACAAATGGATGCTCTCCTCTCTACAGACGCAGTTATTATTTTTATCTGAGCTGAGGACCCTTAGCATGTTCCCAGTAACAGTTTTCCCGGCATGCGGTAAAGGTTTGGTTGCCATGACAACTGCTGTTTCACTGCCGCCACCGGAGGAAGATGACACGTGAGTCCAAACACCTTTTTTTTGCGACCTGGCAGGGGTCCGCTGCTGGAGGAGCGATCGTCGGCGAGCTACAACGTGATTTTCAGACGGTCGCTACTGGGATGTTGTGCTAAACATGGCAGGCACGGATAAACTTCAAGTAGAAAAAAGAGCCCAAGTGGATTCTATAACTGAGAAAACTACCTTTTGAGTTGTTATTTTTTTAAATACTTCCTGCAGATTCAAAACAACATCCATCCAGTAAATACGACTATTTTTGTCCCGGTTGTGTAAAAGTTTCTTCTTACTTGCTTTTTCAGATGTGTATCAGCGATTATTCTCATGGAAATACCCCAATAATTTGATTATCTATGATTTGAAAGGTTTACCTTGACATGAATTCAACAAGTCTTTGATAGAAGAATCGCCCTGCGAATAAAAACAGACATTTAACTGTTTCTAAACACAAAATAAAGTGAAAATATCCAACATCTTTCCCCTTTAGGGTTTGGATTTCATGGATTTTTGTTGTTACTCTTTAAACAGAGTTTAATTTTTTTACTTTTACAAAGATTAAACCCAGAGGATAATCGTTGTGATTGTGTGTGTTTTAGTTGATGAAATAAGCTGCTGCCATTTTTTCTCATTTGTGTTCACACCTGAATGTTCGGCGTAAAACCTCTCAGAGTCCCGTCTTTTCCACACCAGGTCTTTGCATCTGACAATCACAAAGTTGTTGTCTAGGATGGACTGGTGAAGAGCCTGAAAATGAAAAAAGAAAGAAACCATTCATTCTTTTTTAATCTTCTGTGTGTAAATATGTCAGAATCAAATGTGGGCAACACAATAAAAGCTTAGATAACATTATGAACACATTATTAGCACTCTTTTAGCCATTTTTAAAGGTGTAGTGGCCATCTTGAATGAGGTTAACTCCAAAGATTAGTCTGTTTTATATCAAATAATTACTTTCTGAGATGTTTTGCTAACAGACAAAAACCCACACATATTCACCCACTTTTCGTGGTGGCAGGGGATAAATATCCACACTCTTTGAAACTAAATGGAAAGGTATAGGTCATTTCTTTAGGAATCAAGAGTTTTATATATTTGATTTATGTCAAAGTGTGGTTCTATTATTCATATCCTCAAGCCACAACTTTTCCACATATTTTTTTATGTGTTTCAGTTTGTGCAGAAGGACTAAACATGATCAGATTCTGTGAACAAAGCTGCATTTGTTTTAAATGATTTGTTAAACTGAGTGTTTTTGTGTAAATTAGGATTGACAGATGATTTACATCCATGTTATTTAGCTGTTTTGAGACAGTGGAAGTTGATGTGATGTTAACTTCTTGTTCTGTCTTCAGCTACAAGGTGAACACCGAAGACACAAATGTTCACTTTATCTCCGTGACCTCCTTCAGCTCACTTCAGAGTGAACGACAGAGATGAACAGTTTTAAGATGGTCGACCACAGTTTACCTCTAACATTAAAGGATGAGCCACAGCATCCGGTTTGATGACCGCCAGGGTGAGCTGCAGCACTTTGGACAGGCGGCCAGTCGTCAGCAACATTATCTGAACAGAAACCAGAACTGTAACTAAAAGCTGCTGCACCGCATTCAATAACAACACAGCCGTTGAGAAATCTCCTAAAAAAAGTGTCAAAAGCTGTGACCTCTAGTCGTGTAGCAACATTTTAGGGTTATTTTACCGCTAATATTCACAAAAATAAAATATTCCTAGCATGAAATGAAACTCAGTAGTGGCTTTTGGTGGAATTTATTGCTAAACGCAGCGAAATTCTCGCGTACTCACAAAAAAAGTCCAAAAGTCGTTCGTCGTGCCAAACCTTTTTCCCCTAAAAACGCGTCAGTTTGTAAACTTAACGGCCGACGGTTTATTTATCCGTCCGCTTTTTACGATCAAAATGGAGCTCAAAAAACCTAATCTAGTTAATATCATTGTGTACTTCAGGCACAAAAAGAAAACATATATATTAAAACAAAAATTTTAGCTGCACGGATATCCATCCTAGTCAGTCCGCCTGTAAAATCAATCCCCCGCAACTAAACCTGCGAATTTTCGTTCCGAAATGAAAAAATCCACTACTACTACTACTAAAAAATAAAAATAAATAAATACACAATAATAATAATAATAATAATAATAATAATAATAATAATAATAGATTATTTAATGTAAGATAAATAGGAAAGTATTTATTTTAAACTTTTTACCTCATTTCTTAAAATAAGTAATATTTCTAATCATATTTAATATATGAAACAATAAAACCACAAACTTTAAAAAAAAAATTTAGACAGAGGATTTATCAAAACTATTCTTCTTGAGTTGTTGTCAATTAAACTATTTTTAAACTGAACTTTTTTTCTTAGATTCCTTGTAATTCTGTAAGCAATTAGCCTGTACAGCAAGTCTAAACTGCCTATTGGCTTTGACTGTGATGCAACAAATGCTGTATTTTGTCAGATTTACCTGCATCAATGCTGTTTGTCAAATATTTATTTGCATTTTTGGTCAATATATTCTAACATATTATTTTAACTCAAAATGTTATGTCTTTATTCAGTATTTTCTTGTTGAATATTTTATTTTATTTTTTCAGTTTTACTCCAGTGCTGCTGGATGGCAGCGCCCCAGTGTGTACGTTACTTCATAATCACTTACATTTTTCCAGAGTATCAGAGCAACAAGCAAAAAGAGCATCTTATAGTTTGGCAGATTTAATGCTTTTCTTACATGAAAGCAGACAAAAGTCTCTGAGTGAAAGACTGAGACACATCTGCAACAGGCAGGGACTGGAGCCTGAGAGGTTTGTGAAGGAGAGAGATCAGATGGGCGGTGTGAGTTACACATTTCAGAAATGCTAAATGACCACTCCCTTGAACTGTAGAGACTGTGCAAGTGTGTGTGTGTGTGTGTGAAGAGGGAAGCACTGGGGGGGATACATGTCCTGCATAGGTTTCTCCCACCTGCCTTGTGTCACGTGACTTGTGGGTGAAACCACAGCTGTTACCTTCCTGAGGGGGGGTGAAGAGGACAAGAGGTGCTGGGTGCTTGTGGGGTGAAAGAGGACACGTTTCTCTACATATAGATGTATAGGGTAAAAACAGATTGTAACGGCTACCTGTTTATTGCTAACATAATATATAAACCCACCAATAAAAACAGTCACCAGAAGACTTTAAAAAACTAGCGTGTTCTTCATTTTTTCTTTTCATTTTGCTTGTTTTAGCAACAAAAAAACTAATACAACGAACCACTGATGACATATAACTTGAGTCACCTGAGTTTTAACAGCAGTATGAGCTAAACAAGATTAATTACTCTCCTTTATGTCCAGTTGAAGTGATTTGGGGCGGCACATTAGTTTAGTTTTTGACTTTAAACAGGAACAGCAGCTGAACTTGACTTTGCATCTGTTGGTAACGTCTCAGTCTTTCACGCTAAATGTCATTATTCAGATCTTTATTGCAGATTTTAACATACAGATTGCTTACAGGCCTCTTGTGTGTCCTTGAGAGTATTTAAACTGAAGAGATTTCCTCAGATGATTAGTTACCTAAATCATTTAAAAAAAAAACTGTATCCACTATACTTGTACAGGTTTTGCATTTTTTTTTAATGATTCTGTTCTTCTTTTAAACATTAACATTAAAATCTAGATAAAGCAATTTAAAATGGATAGTTATATTTTACTTTAATAAACACATACTGTATGTACACACTGCAGTTGTAATCCCAATTTGAACAAATTTCAGGGAATTTTTAATTCCTAAACATAACTAGAAAACAAAACCCCAGAGAATCAATGATTAGAAATGACTCTGATAGATTTTGTGAAAAGCAGTTTTTTTGTGTGGCCGGCTTAACAGAACAGTGATCACTGGTGATTTAACTCAAGCTTTAAACGCCCTCAGCTCATCCGTCCTCTTCTCTCAGCCCCGGTAATCTGCTTCACCTCTGTGGCGCTGCTGCTGCTGCTGGAGCTGCTGGCTCCCCTGCAGTTGTCACTCGCTTTTATTGGATGTCGGACAACTGCCCGCATAACTCGAAACCCCAAAATTCTGGTCATTTGTTCAGCAGGCTACATGAAAAAGAATCCCGCAGCATTTCACATGTAGCCACGGGGGAGAAAAAAATTCTAACAAAAGCTTCAGTAGAATATGTTTACGACGTATTTACACACAAAGTGGAACGTGTTTGTTAAATGTTTTATAAGAAATTGCTAATAATATGAAGCTCTAATATACAGCACTGTGCAAATGTCTTCAGCCACCCGCCTTTTTTTTTTACATTTCGAAGAAATGCTGGAAACAGGTCGGTGTAGCAGTTTTATCAAAATTCTGCAACCATAAAACAAAATAAAATTAAGTAAAACTACTGTCTTGTTGGTAAAACTGCAGCATGTGTGTAGGCAGCAGGATGCTGCAGGTGATGAAGGTGTAGCTGTTTTACAGAAACTATCCAAAAACAACATTAGAGTTCATAAAATGATTAATTAAACCTCTCACAGCTTCAGTGTTCAGTTCCAATCTGTGATCTACCTCACTGCAGGTGACCTCTGACCTTTACAACAGGGTCATTTACCTCAGCCCAGGCCTGAGTGTGACTCTCAGAGGCCTTTTATGTCCTAATTGTTTTTGTCGGTGAGAAGAGTCAGGAGTGTGTTTCCTGTTTTACCACCTCTTTGGTCCTCAGCCACAGACTGAAGCTCAATAAGAATTCCTCATTAAAAGGGAATCCTAATAAACCTCATGATTAGACTTTTGTAGCAGTTTTTAACTTGTGATGACAAGTAGTTGTTTTGTCTTTCCTGCTGAGTATGTTGGAGATATTTTGCTTCTTTTTGAATCATTTCACATCTATTTTATTTTATCTTGTGTTTCATTACTGTCACATTTCTCATCTTTACTTTGAGATCTCTCTTTGTTTCTACATAATATATTTAATCTGCTCTCTGTCTCATTATGATAGATGTTTTTAGTCATTTTGTGTAACCTTTGATATGTTACGCTTCATATTGGGCTTGTTTGTGTGAATTTAATGTTTTTACTCGTGTTTATTTGTTACATTTTGATCATTTGGTTCAGATATGACTCAATTTATGGTAGTTGTTATGGTATGTTTTATTTATTACTGATTTGTTGTCATTTTTGTTTTGCTCATTTGGTTTTTGTTTTAGTATCATTCTGTTTCCAGCATTTGGCCTGTTTTGCATTTTTCTTTTCCAGTTTTCATGAATGAAAACCAGCTGACTCCTTTGACCAACAAACTCCGAGCTCGTTCAACAGCCTCTCCAAGTTCAGACCTGAATCTGAACCATCAAAGCCTCCGAACAAATCCTTTTGTCCCCGTCTGTGAGTCACACAAAGTTCGCTTCACCTCCCCGTCACCTGTTCTTTCTGTTCGCCTAAATGCTGCTGACCTTTGACCTTTCCGCTCCATTGCTTCACCACACGGGACTGTGCTGCCTTTGACAGCTGCGTCAACCTCAGGCCTGGCAACTGGCGTGCCAGGCGGAGGACAGAGCGGCATTAATATCAGCCCGTGTAATGAGTCAGCAACACGCTACTGTCTTTGTCATTGTCAGGACTCAGCAGCTCAAGTTTACTCTTTGAGTTTGTTTGTAGTTCAGTAAAACACACAAATACATTCTCAAACTTAAAGGCAATCCCAAAACCTCATGCCATCCTGCAGGGAGTGATCTGTGAGAAGATGGAGGTTTGTGAGGAATCCCCGTTCTGTTCACATGCAGGACCTTGGTTTGGTGTCAGCTGCTAGTTTATATATACTGATTTAAGTCCTCGCAATCCACAGTTGAAGAAACCGCTTTGTTGTGAGTCAGACTAACTCCTACCTGCTGTCCTGGGGGACATTATTTCCTCGTGCCAAGAAAAGTGTGTCCAGAAGCAGTGGGACACTGGCAACATGGAGCAGATGGGTCTGACAGAGGGGAACAAAGTGATTAGCAAATGGGGGCCCCGGTATGTGAACACAGGTTAAAAATAACCTCAGTGGCCCAATTTGTAGTGGAGCATACAGCTCCACCCGCTGATCCGCTGTGATGTCTTTCTCTGATTTTAGGTTAAAGCAGTAGTTCAGATCCTTTGAAGTGAGGCTATGTGGAAAAATTATGAACAGTCATTGTCTTATCTGTAACAGATAGGTCTTAGGATACACTGGTGTGCATTCTCAGTCACCCAGGACTAGCAAATCCAAAAAATAAATAAATAAATAAAAATAAACAACCAACTTCTGTAGCTAAAGATGTTCCGCTTCCCATTCGGGCAACTTTCTCAATTCAAAGTGGAGCCTGTGGGGCTGCGGGCTTTTAACTGCATGAGCTGCTCCATTATGTAAGCTAGATTCACATGCAGATAAAACTCACTCTCCTCCCAATGGAGAGTCATAAGGGTCTTTGTTTGCCTGGTTTACAAAAGAAATCTTTTGGACACATGCATAAAGGTGTGCATAAGAGGCCAAACGAGTGGGTACCAGGCCTAATCCTTCATTGTGGGTCTTAGAAAGCTGAAATCTAACACCTCCTCCTCAATTTAAAGTTTTTTCTCACCCACCTCAAAACACCTGACTTCTGTGACCAAAATATGAGCATTTTGGTCCTCAAAAGTGTGGCCCTTGTCCTTGAGATGTAGGTGCACAGCTGCGTCTTGTTCTGGAGGAGGACACAGGAGAGTCTGCTCTTATCATTTCATTTCTTCATTTCTCCAAACTGAGGTTGTTCAAAGAGCCATCTACAACAGGTAAGACTTAAACAAAATACAGGGGTTAAAAGATGACAAATCACAGTGTAAGAAGAACTCCTTTTTGCATGACGAAGGAGAGACAGATGATTAGCTGAGGGCAGGCATTAACAGTGATCAGCTGTCCCGGTAAGATCAACAACAGGACCGCAGTTTGTGTCTTTATCTTGTCCGGTGTGAGCAGACAAGAATCCACTCAACAACAGAAGGCATCTGATATTCCCAGCGCCCAGATATAACCAGCTAGGCCTCGAGGCATACCTGACATTAGTGGAAATGTTGCATTTGTGATGGACCCTGGCTCCAGGCCATGGAAATCTTAAACAACTGTCGAATTTAAAGACAACATCCTGTGGCTGAGAAAGAAAGAAAAAAGACACGGCAGAGATACTATTTGTAGAGGACGAGTGGCTCGAAAATAGCACGAGCGTTAGGTTTCAATATAAGCCCCCTCTCTCTGAGCTCCGGCTTTCTGTGAATGAGGCCCGGGTTCCTATCGCACCCAACCCTGGTGCTGATTTTAGATCACAGGTGTTGACCTCAGTGGAGCGGCTTGTGCTTGCTGCAGAGGAAAATGAACCCCTGAGCTTAACCCATTTGCCTCTACAGCATCAGTGATTATTGTCTGACCATAAAGAACTGTCAGATGGCCAAAAATGAACATTTTATACAGTTATGGAATAAATACTAAGGGAGAAATACTGGGAAAAGAAGCAGCTTTTTGTAAAATTTGTTGAGTTTTTCCTCATTGTAGGTGTTGTGGTGGCAGGATGGTCACCTTGTGGAGAATTTATTGCCTGTTTTCATGGCGTCACTAGAACACCCAAACTCTAACCTTTTAAATATCTGCTTTTTTATGCTGTAAAGCTAAAACGAACCACAGAAATAAAAAAAAAGGTGGGCTGAAACTCAACCTAGTCTTCAGCTGTGGCTCCAGGCCTGCTGTGACTGCTGCTCCGACTGTACCCCTAAAACCCAGTAAAACACACCCCTCTTGCAGTTGCTTCCTTCTTTCTCCTCTTTTTTTTCCCCAATCCAAAAAGGAGCCATTGACATTCTCTGTAAAATCGAAACAGGGTGGGGGGCCAAACAGAGGAACGGCGTAAGGGGGGGTGTAGGGTGTCTCAAGCCCAGTGTGAACAGCTGAGAGGTGTGATTTCACAGGCTGGTTACCCCTCCTGTCAGGGCCCTGATTGGGCCGGACAGGAGGCGCAGGAGAGGCCCGGGGCTTCTAAAGGACACCAACAGGTGGGGGGGACCCTTTGGAGGGGGGCCCGCTCCTGGTGGAGCTAGAAAAGGCCGGTCTGCATGGCCTGTTGTGGTCACAATCCACCGGCCAGATCCTGAGGAGAAGAGTTGCTCCCTGAAGCGGAAAGTGTTTGTGTTTTTGTTTTCTTTCTTTAAGGGTTAGTTTGAGATGAGTTCAGTGGATAGAAGACAAAGGTCAAGGACAAAAGCTAAGGTTGGTCTGAACTTTCTGTTATGTTATGTAAAATAATTTGTTTTAATCACACTTTTGTTCTTAAATGTATGTAGTGTTCTTAACAAAGGCTGTCTTACAAGTGTACTGATTTCTCTTGGTTTTGCTTTTATGATCTGAAGCAAAGTGTGAATAAAATCAAGTCTCAGGCCAGTTGTTGGTTGTTTTCTCTCTGATTTATAAAAGAAACAAACCAACGTGACAGAGCCTGACACCTCCATCAGCCGAGGGGAAACTAAGGTGCAACACAGGAGAAAATAAAAAAATAAAAATCAGGAAATCAGGGTTTCACACTCTTATCGTTTCAGAGGAGCTGACCTTTCTGGTTACAGTTTCCCTTGGAGCTGGTTGACAGGGTTGTGACTAGAAGTGTCAAAAAATATCACCACTGACTTAGTTTTCAGCCTCCATCTCAACCCAGGCTTTTCAAAAACACAGCAGAACAAACTATTTTAAAGCAGGTAAAACATTTTTAAAAGTCTAATCAAGCAGGGATTTTTTTTTTTACATTCATTTCATTCGTTCTGTGCTCAAAAGAGATTTTGACACAATCACTTGAGGAAAGTTGAGGAAATAAAACAATCTGTGACTGCTAAAACACAACCCATTACAAAAAAAACCCTGAATGAACGGCTCCTTAACAGGATTTTAAACATCTATTTTTGTTTGATTAAAAGTGCTTTCTTTCTTGTAAAAAAAAAGATTTCCCTCCATTTTCTTGAGTAATTTGTGCACATTTCAACCTTTTCCGTGCGTCTGCCGTGGAAGCCGTCGTCACATCTTCCTCTGTTCACCTCAGTCTGTCACAGTTAACCGTTATTTAGCCAGTTGTTCCCGCTACTCTTCATCCGCGGCCATGAAAGGGTGCTTTGTGTCCGAGGAGCAGCGGATCCAGTTGTTGCCCCTTGCGAGGACATGCTTCCTTATATCCCCATATTAATACAGCACTTATGGAATGTAAGGAAGTGTGTGGTTTCAGGGGGACATGAGCATCAACACACAGAGGAGATGACACATTTCTGATTTATTCTCTTTTTAACAGCAACAAAAAAAAGGGCTTGACTTTCATTATTTACTGCTGCCTGTTTTGTGAGAGGGGTTGTCAGAGTCCATGAGTGTGTGTGTGTGGTTGTGTGTGTCAGGACAACAGGTGAAAGGCCTCTCCTTCACTTCAGGCACGTGTACAGTTAGCTGTGGGCTGTTGATCAGGTCTCAGGGACTTCTTGTAAAATTCCTGCCCTACCCCAACTGCTGACAGTCATGGTGTGTGTGTGTGTGTGTGTGTGAGTGGGGGGAGGAGGGGGATTGACAGAGCACAGCTGTCACCCATTATAGCAACCACAGAACTCAAAAAAGGAAGAGGGGGAAGGAGGAGGGGGATCAGAGATGGGGAGCTGTCACCGGGGTTGAAAGTTTTGCTTCTCTAGGCTGGGTTTAGTTAGAAGAGGGGGCTGCCAGGGCTCCCAAACCTCAAAATAGGAACTATCTGTTTGGTAACATAGTGACACTCTGTGGTGACTCATTATCAATGTTATTTTCCTCTCTTTGTGTGTTTTACCAGGTAACACTGAAGAGGGATCGGCAGACCGCCAGCATATGAGCTCCATCCTCCGTTTCCTCCTTTTCTCCCTTCTCCTTTTCTGTCTCCGCGTGCTCGTTCTCTCGCTCTCCTCCTCTCTCCTGCTCTGCCTCTTGCAGCTGAAGCAACACGCCTTGCTGTGGCTGGTCAAACGGAACCAAGTCAGGTGTTTCAGTGAGGTTTGGTCCCCTTCAACCAGCTACTGCGTCGTGAACTCTGTCAGCGTGGACCCAGACATCGTGCAGTGCTGCTCACTTTGGAGGCGGTAACTTATTAGGAGTTATGTGTCGATTGTCACTTTTCTTCAGTAGCTTGGTCGAGCTTATAGCTGTTTGTGTTTAAATAAAAATATAAACGATTTGTCACGATGTACTGTTATGATTTCTATACAGTCTTTTTTTTATCAAATGCTGAATCTTTTAACCGCTGCAAAGATGCAAAATATAATATTCACAATAAACAAAACATTATTAAATCTGTTCCAGATTAAGTTTGTACTCCATGAAGGGTTAGTTCAAATCTTTTGAACTGGGGTTCTGTGGAACGATTATAAATAAATAACACAATATGTCGTAGATAGCTTTGTGAATAACCTCAGTTTGGTAAAAAAAATAGTTTAATTCTGACCACAATGATGAGTTAAGGACTAGTCAAGGATGGCAGCATTTAAAAATTGACCTAGTGGTCCATTTAAACACGATTTAAGAACATTTACTCTGGAGTCAGTTCACCTTACAGGATCATTTACAGAGAATTACATGGTTATTTGCAAGCAGAAACAGTAGCAGCTGCTAGTTCTCATGTTTCTGCTGCGTTCTTAGGCACTTCCAGACGAAATAACGTGATATTTCTGCCAGAATATCAGTGCAATGCAAAACTGATCGTGACGTAAAGATTTATAAAGTAGTATGTGTATAAAATGCTATAAAGTTTTTCAGATTAGAGCTCTTTAAGATCCACTTCGGTCTGGCCCTGCTCAGACTAGTCGTTAGCTCATCCATCCTGTCAGAATTAAACTCTTTTTCTCCAAACAAAAGAGCTATCTACAACAGGTAAGATATTACCTGTTCATAATCCTTCCACAGAACCTCGCTCCAAAAGATTTGAGGTGTCGCTTGAAGACCTGATATGATATAAAATTTCAGATGTTGATCTTTCAGATACTGATTTACAATAAGCTGCAAATGGCAACTTATAAATCAATAAAAAAAAAAAGAAGAAGAGAGGATTAAATGTGCTGACAGCGACCAACTGAGTTAACAGAATAGACCTGCAGAACACACCGAGACCAGATCAGAGATTTCAGAACCAAGGACAGCACCCATCACATAATTTTAATTATTTTTTCCCAGAAAAGATGATTTGTTTTGTGGAAAATCAAACAGCATGAAATAAAAATATTCGTACATCCACTCACCTGTCCTGTAATTATTAAAATCTGTTGTGAATCTAAATAGATAAAACAAAAACTCTATGTATTTGTTTGCATTTTCGTGTTATTTTTATGTAAGTAGGAGTTCAACACTTTTCCTTTATGTGTTAAAAAACAGCTCTTAAACATGAAATAAAAATAATAAAAAACATTAACATCATCACAACAAAGAAATTGTATTTTAACTACAAAATTGAGTTGTTGACTGCTGGTTAAAATCCAGTTTATGTTGTTTCTTCTATCAGCAATGGAAGGTAAAACATGATTATTCTAAATTTCTAATAATGAAATAAACTGCAAATTGTGCAAGAGGAAGATTTAAGATGCAGCAGCAGCTGCTACAACGAGCTTACTGTAGCCTATAATGTAGTTTTTTCTTTTTTTTAAGAGTACAAATTCTTCTGGGGTTTTTAAATATATATTTATTTAAGTTAAGCAATTATTGTTATATTTTGTTAAATGAAAAACACATCTTGGCCAAAACTAAAACAAATCTGTGTTGCATATCGACCACAGGCAGCACTGATTTCTGCCATAGAAAGAAAAATCATATTGGTCAAGTAGGAGTACTTTTGCAACCCTGTACTCACTTTATGTTTATTAAAATTATAGTAATGCTGCATACTGATATATCATTATACCAGAAAAAAAAACAAGAATTTTTGTTTGTTTGTGCCTACGTGTAATATTAAGAAAATCAATAAAATTTTATTTTAAAGAAACAATATCAATATCAATATCGTTTAATTTATTTTTTTAATATTTTATTATTTTTATTATTTATCATGAGCTTGTCTGGGATTTGTCTGAAACAAACAACTTTTGCAAACTTTGAGAAAACAAATAACGATAAACACAGTAAGAAGTTAAACAGTCATAACATCCTTCCTCCAGCAGGGGGCGCTGCAGGATTTTCCCGACGGTAGTTCGTGCGGTGGCGGAGGAAGTGAAGCCGTATCGTAAAGATGGCTGACAGTGGAGTGACAGGTGACTTTAAAAATGTGTAACAGTTGGGCTTTGCGCCGTTTTCCAGGTGTTTCTGTGTCTTTGAGCTGGTGGTAAAAAGAACTAGTTTTGAAAGTGTAGCTCTTGTTTCGGAGGCGTTCAGTTTTCGCTTCTGCCGGTTTTATTTTTCAGAAGTAAGCGCTGCTAATGTTAGCATTTTCAGTGTAGTTGAGCTGCAGACGTCGTTATGGTCTTGCATCATTTTTTCGTCAGTAGTATTGTTTGGAACTGAGTTGCTAAACGTGTTAATGAGCTGCAGAGATAAATATATGTAAACAAGCTCCTTAAAAGGTGTCAAAGCACTGCTAACCTACGAAGTCTAATACTAATAACAGCGAGCTTCATCTAATATTTGGGGTTTTCATTGATCATTTGCTCGTTTTACAGATGGACATGAAAAGAAAGATGACATTGAGCGTTCAAAGGTTAGGGGTCCTTTAATTGACATCATTTTGTCACATCCTCACACGAGTCTGGCTATTTGCAGTCATGATGCAGTTTTTGTGTCATCTCTCTTTTGTACATCATATATGGGACCAAATAGAGTAAAGGGAAAGAGCTGACCAAAGAGGAGAAGCAGCGGCTGAGGAAAGAGAAGAAACAACAGAAGAAAAACAAGGAGAAGAAAGATGACAAGGCTTCGCAAGAAAGTGGGAAGGAAAAGAAGTCGGCCCCTTCTGCTGCTACAGCACCCCAGCCTCCATCGCAGACAACAGTGAAAGGTGCGTATAATTTGGACAAAACAGTACGGCGCAAAAGTCCTGAGTCATGCCAGGAGCCAGTCTTAAGCAACATTTCTCTAGGCTTTCCTGGGGGCTTCTCTTTGAACTTTGATTTCTCAGTTCAGTACCTGCTTATTTTCAATTGAATTAATTCAGGCGTAAAAAGCTCCTAAACTCAATGAGCCTGTGTTGAGTCATACCAGACAACTTGGTGAAAAAAACATTTTAAATAGGGTTTTTAGGCATGTTGTTACCAGCAGCTTGTCACAAAGAGACTGTTTGTTCTTATCTTTTCATCTGAATCTCTGCAGAATGCCAAAGGTAACACAATTTAACACATGAAATGGAATTTCAGCACCAACAAGATGAATCCCAAAAAGCTATTAGCTGAAAAGTTGATATACAGCAGATGATCAGCTGAAGCTTGATGCTTCTCTCAAGGCTGTTGTTCCGTTTCTTCAGGTTTTTTTTAAGCACATGCTGCACAATATGCTGTGATGGTCGGGTACAAGAACTGGACAGAAAATGAGAGAAAAAGCAGAAAATTTTTAAGATTTTCAGAAAGCCTGAAGAACACCTGATTAAGACTATTAGGAGGTTACAAGAAATTAGATCCTTAAACTGTTAAGAGACTAGAGGGGGATTTAAAACTTTTGCACAATATTGTACTACAACATCTACAGTCCTTCGCTGTAACATTTTGCCCTGACATCTGTGTTTGCTGTTGTCAGCGCCCTCAGCAGTGCCTGCTCCTGCACCAGTTTCTGTGCCTGCCTCCTCTGAGGCCCCCACCCCAGCAGACAAGCCCAACAAAACTAAGGCTGAGCTGAAAGCTGAAAGGAGAGCTCGGCAAGAGGCTGAGAGAGCCAGCAAACAGGGCAAGAAAGGGGATCCGGGACAGCCGACTGCCTCTGGCAAACCAAAAGTGCCGCCCAGTGAGCTGCAGCCAGGTACTGTTACTCCCACAAAGATAACATCAGTAGTGACAGTCACATAATGATGCATACTGAAATACCGACAAGCCAAAATATTGTATCAGAGTTTGTTATCCTATAACAACAAAGCCGAAATCAGCCTCAAGATAAAGAATCTCACATGGTGATTATAAACAATTTCACTGTCACTCCAAACTACAACGCTTGGTGTAAAAGAACACCTTCAGCGGATTTAAAGAGCAAATACTTTGACTCATCTGAGGTATTCTAGCAATGCCCCAGAGACAAAGCACAAAGTCGTCGTATTGTTTTGGCTCATCTTTGTAGCGTAAGACAGAAAAAACGATTCCCTTTCTTTGTGTTTTCAGTGGTGAAGAGGCTCCCTGAACACGTTCAAGTGGACAACCCAGAGGTTTTAAAGAAGCTGGCCAAGAAGTTGGAAAGACAGCAGGTTGGACACACTAATACATCATGAACACTTAGAACTTGTGTTTTATTGACCCGACCACAAGGCGTCACAGCGTAGTTTAGAAACAGATATGGTTTTAACTGAAAGATTAGTTGGACTTTGTTTCATTATATTGTTAAAAATATTTGGATTTTTTTTATTCGGACACAAGCAAGTAACCCAAAAAAACAGGTTTATTTAATGTTTTGGTTTAGTTACTTTTTGTAATTTACACAGGAGCACTAAGGTAATTATTGTACACACTTGCTGTCAGTCAGAATTGTGTGTGATTGTACCTAACACTTTCTTTCAGACACCACTTCACAGTGCTACTAAACAGGTATTAGTCATCAAAGTGGAGGCTTTAAACAATGTATGCTATTAACATAGTCAGTGTTTTTATAAACTAACCCTTAATGCTTGCCATCCAACACTCAACCATTCAGTTAGGAGTGACTTTAAGATGGTTTTTACCTCCATGAGAAAAGATATGGTACTAGAAGTGGTTGTTTTACTGTAGCTGTTTTGTTTGCAGGGCTCTCCTAAAACACTGAGCTGCTTTCTGTGAAAGCCTTTTGATTTTAATCCATTCTGCTCTCTTGCAAAATCCCTTGTCAGATTGTGCTTCAGCAGCGAAAGACATTCACATGTCGTAACATTGTGGCTTTGTTTGTTGGTTGAGTTTTGAGAGATTTAATACTCTGTAATTTTTTTTTTTTTGTCAAGGTGGTTGTATAACTCTGTTCACTTCGATCTTACTTTTATTCCGAATTGTTGTCCATTGTGTTGCAGATCCCGCTACGCTCAGACTACGGCTACAAAGTCAGCCTGTTTTCTCACCTCCACCAGTACAGCCGCAAAGCCCCTCTAACACAACAACTCAGGTAAACCAGCTGCGCTCCATGAAGCACAGCAGGCTGGAGAGTTTTAGCCTTAATCTTCTTAAATGAATTTTTAGCCTTGTTAATTAATATAAACCTTTGTTGTGTTTGCAGCATTCCTTCAACAGTAATTCATCCTGCTATTGTTCGACTGGGCCTTCAGTATTCGCAGGGCATCGTGGCGGGATCAAACGCTCGCTCTGTTGCTCTGCTTCATGCCTTCAAACAGGTGCTGTTCCATAAAGTGTAATCCTTTTACTTTTATTTGTTTACTGTCTTATTGTTTTCCTTCTGTTGTATTTAGGCTGTAAAAATATACCAGTTAGACTTGTTTGATATTAAGATGGCATCAACCATCAAAAGGAAACAATCCTATTTAAATGTTGTAAAGTCATTGCAGACCTCTGCCCTACGTTATGTTACACAGACATGGTCCTACTGACAAACAAAGCACCTTTTTTTTGCATAACTAGACAGCGTGTTTGGGATGGGAATATTTTCAGAGCCACTAGGTGTCACTGTATCCACAATGAACATGTAAATGCTCTTTAAAAGACCTGAGGTTTTATATGTGAGTAGAAAGCATGTTTTCTGATTAATTTTGAAGCCTGAATTGACACCGAAATCAGAATATTAGCAGGATCATAACAAACTGAACTTAATTTTTGATTCTTGAAGATGTTCGCTTCCTTTTTCCTCAGATGAGAAGCAAAACGTCTTCAGGAATCAAGAAAGGAGTTCAGTTTGTTAGGATTACCATGTTCCGAATGACTGAGAATTTACAGCAGGATAATCATTTGAGGACATCAAATCTCTTTTAGGAACCAAATTCAAATTTGAACCATTTTTTCTCTTTTGCAATCATCAGGTAATAAGGGACTATACTACACCTCCAAATGAAGAGCTATCCAGAGACTTGGTCAATAAGCTGAAACCTTATATCAGGTAATAAAACTAAAAAAATTATCCAATTTTAGCCATGAACTATAATGTAGCTATTAGTTTTATTAAGAATTGCCACTAAATGATAAATAATTTATGATTTTGTAAACTGAATATCTGTTTTCTCTCTGCTTCAACAACAACGATTTAATCTGCCTTTTGTTTTCTCAGTTTTTTGAATCAGTGCCGGCCCCTGTCGGCCAGCATGGGCAACGCAATCAAATACGTCAAGAAAGAGATCTCCAATATTCCCAGTCAATGCAAGGAAGAGGAGGTCAGTGTGACACTTTGAAACCTGTAATGTAGGCATGTACACAGCAAACACACATAATATGCATCATTCTCCTGTCTGTTTTAGGCGAAGAGTAAACTCCTCACCTGCATGGAGTTGTACATTAAAGACAAGATTATTCTTGCTGATAAAGCTATTGCCGCGTCCTCCATAGAAAAGATCAGTGATGGAGACGTTATTCTAGTTTATGGCTGGTAAGACACTTAAATCTGACCTGTTTTTGTGATTTAACCGACTGTAAAATCTGTCTCCTTGTTACTAAGCACTGCTTCAAACTTTGCTAAATAAGCCCAAATGTGTCCAGACACATCCTTCTTTTACACTTTCTCTTTCCTGTTTTTGTTTCCTCACTTTTCTTCCTTCCTCATCTTCCTCCAGCAGCTCTAATTTTTATCTCTCGTCTCCTCTGTCAGCTCGTCTCTGGTCAACCACATCCTGTTCGAGGCCTTTGAGAAAAGGAGGAAGTTCCGCGTTATCGTCGTGGACAGCCAGCCTCGGCTGGAGGGCAGGGAGGCTCTGAGGCGCCTGGTCCAGAGAGGCATCAGCTGCACCTACGTCCTCATCTCGGCTGTCTCCTACATCTATCCAGAGGTAACCAGAGAGCTGTTGTAGATCACAGAAGGTGCCGATTTTGCCACATCAGCGCGTTTTGTCAGAAAATTTGGCTTTTTTTTCCTAGCTTCATTCTGTGTTTCACTTTGGGAACTGCCTCGGTGTAACCAACTACAGCTGATCACATCTATCTGAGACAGACCGGTCGAGCCATCCTTGGGGATCAACCCCCTCATATTACCACAGTCCTACTTATTCTCACTTTCTTCCCGTGAGAAACTACAACTAAGCTTCCTCAAGCTAGCTTGATTAGCTGCTAAACAGTTCTCAGGCATCCCGTTAAGGAGTATGTCGCCGAACAGTTAATCCTGTGGAGCAGCACCAGACTCCTGTTGGTTTGTGTGACCCATGTGGCGGGGATCCTGAACAGAGGAGCAGACCTTTTGTCCAGGGGGCAACCCACTGTATGGGGAGTGGAAACTCCATCCTCATGTAGTCGAACAAATCTGGCAGAGATGCAGCAGGGCCCTCATCAAACTCTTCGCCTCATGGGAAAACACCCACTGTCCGCTGTTTTTTTTTCCCCTGTCAGACTCAGAGGCACCACTGGGGGTGGATCCTCCAGCACACCTGTGGCCACATGTGCTGCTGAATGCTTTCCCACCTCTCAGCCTGATTCCTTCGTTCTCTGGTGGAAGTGCTCTGTTTTTTGCAGAGTCTGCTAGAAAAAGGGAAGGCTCTCTCCACCATTAAAGTTTACCTTGCAGCAATTTCTGCTTGTTACAGTGGGTTTGGTGACAAACCTGTTGGACAGCACCCTTTGGTGAATGGCTTTATGAAGGGAGCGCAGCGTAAGCTGCCGGTCTCTAGGCCTCTGGTCTGATTGTGGGACCTCTCATTGGTGCTGGAGGTCCTCTGTAATCATCCCTTTGAAGCTGTGGAGGGGGCAGGAATGAAATTTCTCTCTTTTAAGACTGCTCTCCTCTTAGCTTTAACCAACCAGTCTGTCTCAGACAGCCATGATGTCATTGGAGCTTTTGTAGTTCATAACAAGGCGGTTCCCATCGTGAAACACCTCACTCTGTTACCAAAGTATCAGGGTTTGTCGATAAGTAACCCAACGTTTTCTTTCTTTCCTAGGTATCGAAGGTGTTCCTTGGCGCTCACGCTCTTCTGGCCAACGGTTACGTCATGTCTCGAGTGGGGACTTCACAGATTGCTCTGGTGGCCAAAGCTTTTAACGTGCCTGTGCTGGTTTGTTGTGAGACCTACAAGTTCTGCGAGCGGGTGCAGACAGACTCCTTCGTATCCAATGAACTCGGTACGGAACGTTTTCAGTCACTGTCCCGATAAAAGGCTTTGGTGTGTTTGCTCCCTTTGTTGAATCCATCCGTTAATCTTCATTGTTCCTTTCCAGATGACCCCGATGACCTCATTGTGACCCGTAAAGGTAAAACCCAGTTGGAGAACTGGCAGGAAGTGCCCTCTCTTGGCCTGCTGAACCTCGTGTATGATGTGACGCCGCCTGATTTTGTGGATCTAGTCATCACAGAACTGGGAATGATCCCGTGCACCTCGGTCCCAGTGGTGTTGCGAGTTAAAAACGTGGACCAGTGAACAGCCTTCGTTTCAGTTTGTGTGCACAAGTCCTCGCACACAACTCACTATATCGTGCTTTCAGCATGCAATAAATGTATATCAGAAATGGCATAACCTTTTAAATGGTGTCCCTCTGTGTTTTTATGGTTCTTTTCAAAACCTTATTAAAAAGGGAAGCTGGTAAGAGTTAAGATTTCCATCTGAACAGCATGTCATGTTAGTCTACCATGGCATGTAATGTTAAACTAACCATCAAATGTTGTGTAATTAAAGTTGCAGCTTTTTCCTCTGAAAAAAAAACTTTATTAGTCTCATAAATTCCTGAGACTGTTTATTTTAAACACCCGATTACTCAAACACACTTGAAGTGCGAGACACAAACCAGGATGTTTGTTGTCACGAGCAGCCGATGATTCTCATATGCACTTGAGTTTTTATTTAACCGTAAATTTTGCTCTTAGATTAAGACAAGAATACTTTGAAGAGAGATAAAATAAAATAAATATACAGAATTACCACACAGAGGTCGTTACGCACATATATACAGTGTAGCGGCCAAAAAGTTTCAGAAAATGGATTTCCATTTTTAAAATATTTATTAAAACCTTAAATTCCAATCGGATGAAGCATCAGAACAACTTGTGACTGATGAACAAATGGTACAACACACAAAAAGACATTTTTTGATTTCGAAGCAGCATCTTACAGACACTAATCATGCATTATGAAACAAACATTTTGAAATATTCTACGTTCACAATTTTGTTGTGAATCCTAACGTTGTGTGTGACTGAACTATAAAAAATATCAAAATTGCACAATTTAGTAATTAAACCCAACGTCTTGTTTTACGTTGCATTAAAGTGATTAAAATCACAATTAAAGCACATTGAAACCTGGAGGTTTTGTTGGCTTGCTTCACAACTTTCTGAAAAATTGTAATTGTTTTTCAAGTAAAACGCGTATATAACAAATATCCGTTGCTCAAATTCTCCTAAACGTGCTTGAGGAGATGAAGTTTATGTAAACTCGCACACATTCAGTAGATGTTTGGGACAGTTATTTATAGTCCTCACTGTTATCTGTCAGTCTACTGCAATAAAAAAAACAAAGACTAAATCGACGACCGTGGTCATTTCTGACAAACATAACGTTTAAAATTGCATCATATGTTTTCCCTAAAACTCCACCGGTACAAAAAAAGTCAGTTTTTTTTTCCATTTCCCTGAAATAAAATACAACTGCACCTCAGAAACTAACTTAAAACATTAAAAAGAAAGCGTGAGGTCGCATTCAGCTTCGCCAGCGTTGTCGTTTTGAGGCGTTGGTTTCTGTTAGTGGAGTGAGTCACAGTGACTTCGCTTTTCGTCTCTGTGTCACCCACAGCAGGAAGGTTATCACAACGGCAGACAGAGCGAGAGGTCCGAAAACCTGAAGGACTGGAAACGTCCCCTGTTGACAATTAACACACACATTATCGGAAATTAAAAAGAAAAAAAAACAACAACACGTTTGTTGGTGTTAAACATTAAATTAAACTTCAATAATGTAATAGTTCAGATCTTTTGAGGTTCTGTGAGAAGCTTATGAACAATAAATATGTCACCTGTTGTAGATAGTTCTTTGAGTGGCGTCAGTTTAGAGAAACAGTTTAAATCTTTTTATTTTAACACACAAAACCTTCCAAATAAGACACAGTATTTAATTCTGATTGGACAGGTGAGCTAACGGCTAGTCAGAGTGAAGACCAAAGTGGATTGCTGCGGTCTTAAAACACCTCCAATCTTTAAAAAAATTAAAACGGTTCATGCAAACACTGTTTTATCAACTTTTACAGTCATGCCAGCTCCACATTTCTGTTTTTTTGCATGTAATTCTATATTGTTGTGTTTTTGCAAGAGCAAATAGCAGCCGCTAGCTGTAGCACTTTCAGTGCAGCCTGTGGGCGTTTCCTGCAGGAATAGCATCATATTTTATTCATTTATTTATTTATTTAAGCTTTTATTTAGCCAGGAAAGACTCACTGAGATCCAAGATCTCGTTTACAAGAGCGTCCCAGCAACACAAATAACACAGTTGACAATTTTAAAACACATAACAATACAGACGGAATATTAATAAAACAAAACAATAAAATTGATAAGACAGAGTAAAAAAGTAAGAGACTGAAAAAGCAAATAAGAATCGGTGAAAAACACCTGAAAAATCAGATGGTGTTTCGTTTTAGGACAGCAGACTTCTGGTCTTGGTCCCACTCAGACCAGCCTCTAGCTCGTTAATCTGATCAAAATGAAACTCTATTTCTTTAAAAAATAAGGTCATTTCAGAGCTACCAACTCCAAAAGATCTGACCTATAATTTAAGAATGAACAAATAAATAAAAGCTGCGTTCAGGACCGACCTCTCGGAGACACTTGTATCCATGGTAGTTTTCAGCACAGCTGCACTCATAGAAGCCCGGGCCGTAGGGAGCGCAGAGGGAGTTTTCTGGGCAGTTTAGGGCTACAGATTCCCAATAGTTGCCAACAGAACACGTTTTAAAAGACAAACATCTTTTTCTTTTTTTTTATGCTTTGAATGTCGCTTTAAAACGGGACTTACACATCTGTCCTGTCTGGTTGCACATATTTTTCTGGCCTTCACAAAGACGATTCCCCTTTTGGATTTCCACCTTCTGCCATGACGAGTTCCCTCCTGGACAAACTATATCCTTTGGCAAAATGCTTTTTAAAAAAAAAAAAGACAATAAAATTAATTTATATCATAAATAAAAGCAAATGCTAATGTCCTTTAGTTTTAATTTAAAATCTTGAAGGAGACTTACAGGCACTTCAGGTCAAAAAATCCTTGAAACACATCATCGCTAATGTTGACAATGGGGTTGAGGGAGAGATCTCTGCCATAAAAACATTCATAGAGGGAAAGTTTTAGAAAGGAGAACAGTAATGATTAAAAAAATAGGGTTCTACTTATAATGGAGGTGATTTTGCTTTAGCTCTGTCTAAGACGTGTCCAAGTATTTATGTGAGGGGAAGAGATGACAATTACAGCCAAATGGGCTAAAATTAGAAACTTTTTCTGGTTTCTAAGACATTTTACATCAACTTTGGGAGCAGTTTTGTTGGGAGCAGGGTTGTAATTGTGCAGAACCACAATATGCAACAGCAATGAACGTCATTTTAGTTTGTTTTTTGTTTTTTTTGTAGTTTTGAACACAAGGCCTCGCTAAGACAAAGGCCTCCTACACTCAGTGTTCATTTGCCAAAAAGGGCAGCGACTCTTCATTTATTCCACCTACATCATTAACGCTTCAGATGCGTCCTGAAGATTTTCCACGCGAGTCAGTGAACAGTTGGATAAATCCAACCTGAGCAAAAAAAAGGAAAAAAAAAACAAGAGAAGAGAAGAGGAAAATGATTAAACACAGACGAACAAAACTTGCAGTTTGCAAATTCAGCATTTCCAAAAAATGGAATGGAAAACAATCTTTAAAATTTGGATTTTAAATTATTAGAATAGGCTGGTTCAAGAATTTACTAAAAGAAATTTAAGCTTTAATAACTATTTTTTTCTCACATATCCACGCATTGTGGAAAGTAAAATATACACCATTATGGCAGGCCATTGTACCATATAATCAAACTACATATCTGCCTCTAATTACTTTCCTCATAATCTGAATGACTTTCTTATCAGTCAGAAATGAAATGAATAATTTAAAAAGTAACAATTCTACTTGTTATGTTTCAAGGTCTCCACAGGTGAGGTAGAACTGGCAAATACAAAGATTAATGCATTTATTTTTTAAAGTTTGAATGGCTGTTTTTACATTTGAGTGCTCGACTAGGAGACACACATGGATCGATTCTTCCTGGTCAAAAGGAGCACTTCAGATAACCAGAAAGGACTTTCCTCCTATTCACAGTCAGCATTTCAGATGTCTTAAATGCCATTTTTAGAAAAAAAAAATAATGTGACTTTTCAGATTTATGGATTTTGGGCTTTTAGCTCCGGATATCCACAAGTGCATTTTTAAAAAATCTAGATTAAACAATGTGGATTTTTTTAAACAGAAAACGCTTTACGACTAGGAGAGGAACGCTGTTGTTACTAGTGATCATTTTCATTTATCCAGGATGATGTTAAAAAAAAAAGACAACCCATCAAGTTCTTAATATACAACAACGAGAAGATTGGGACATGTCAAATGTAAATTAAAACCAAAATGCAATGGTTTGTAAATCTCATAAACCCATGTTTTACTCACAGTGGAACATAGTAAACATATAAAATGTTTAAACTAAGAAACGTCACCTTTTTTTCTTCTTCTTAATAAGGTCATTTTAAATGTTATGGCAGCGGCACGTTACAAAAAAAGTTGGGACGGGGCAACAAAATGACGATCTGACTGGCAGACCACAGTTTGTGCGCCTGAGACGATTTGTATCAGACTGTGTTGTCAGCGACACAGGGACTGTCCTCTCTCCCTTCCTCTCCACCCTCTGTGCTGAGGATTTCAGCTACTGCACTGAGACCCGTCGTCTACAGAAGCTCTCGGATGACTCAGCTGTGGTCGTCTGTATCAGCGAGGGCGATGAGGTTGATTACAAGGCTGCTGTGGACATGTTTGTCACATGGTGTAGGCTGAATCACCTGCAGCTCAATGTGACAAAGACCGAGGATCTGAGGAGGAGGGCCGGTTTCCACCCGAGGGGGTTAGTGCGGACATTGTGGAGGACTATAAAGATCTAGGACTACATATTGATGATAAACTGGACTGGATTAGGAACACTGATGCTCAAAAGATTTCAAGAAACAAACTTTTGTGCAAAGAAAAGACTGAAAGTCAGTGTTGGACGCCTGTGATCTTCAGACCCTCTGCATTAAAAACAGCTCTGATTCTGTTCTGGACATCACTGCATGGAGTCAGGAACACTGTCTGTAAACACAGCTCACTGTTCTACTCACAAACGCAGGTTAAAGCTCTATCATGGACAGAAAAACCCATGCGTGAATGCCATCCAGAATGCATCTATTTTCTTTGGGCCAAAGCTCATTTAAAATGAACTGAGGCAAAGTGGAAAACAGTTCTATGGTCGGATTAATTAAAATTTGAAATTTAATTTGGAAACCACAGACACCAAATACTCTGTGCTAAAGAGGAGAGGGACCATCCGGCACGTTATCAGCTCACAGTTCAAAAACCTGCCTCTCTGATGGTATGGGGGTGCATTAGTGCCAAGGGAATATGCAGCTTACACATCTGGAAAGACTTCATCAAGGCATACAGGTTTTAAAACAACAAATGCTATCATCCAGATGACAAGATGAAAATCAGAACATCCAGCAAAACAGAGCCAGGACTGTAGAACAACTAAAATCCTACACAGATGAGAATGGGACAACATTCTCCTCTACAACCTCCAGCAGCTGCTCTCCTCAGCTCCCAGATGTTTACAGACTGCTGTAAACAGTGGTGATGCTTCACAAGGGGAAACATGATCCTAGAGCAACTTTTTTTCAGATGTGTTGCTACCATCAAATTCAAAACTATCACTTTTTTTTACATTTTTTTTTCTAAAAATGGCACAATTTAGTTTACACACTTAATTTGTTTGCTATGTTCCATTGTGATTAAAATATGGGTTTATGAGATTTGCAAGTCACTGAATTTTTTTGTTACATTTTACACAACGTTCCAACTTTTTCAATATGTATATTTAAATGTCATTTTAGATATTTGTAATTACATTGTTGTTAATCATTCTGATGTTTACAACTGCTTTTTAGCTGCCAACAATATGAATACTGATTATCAAATATGACAATTTTACAACTTGTCTAGAACAATGTTTTTTTTTTGGATGTCTAAAATGAATCGTTAATGAGAGTTTCTCCTAGTTCAAAACAACTGAATGATGAATTTGAAGAGCCTGTCAAACTATTATATCATTATATGATAAATTGGCTTGCCATATCAAGCAAACAGGTGAAGACCTCTGTTTTCCGGGTATATTTGGTCTTATTCTAATATTAATTTACGTGTTTAGGTAACTTTTGTGTTTAGCTTTCACAGCTTTAACAAACCGCAGACTTTAAAATATAAAAAAACATCAACATCCAAGTCCCACCCGATGATGCGTTCAGGGTCGCTCGTGCTGTCATTCCTCAGACAGCACCGTCCGTCTATCCGTCCGGCGGACTGAGAACAAAACCGACCCGCAGCGGTTCCGTTCGGCACCTTCCCCCCGCAGAGCGAACATACCTGCGGGTACAGACCACAGCGGCGGGACAGCGACGGTAAACAAAAACCCCGATCACCCCTCCAGGCACCGTGAACCAAAACAAAACTGCCTTATCGGAATCTGCTGCGCCCTTAAAACCCGATCAGTCTTACCTGCAGCCCGGACAGGCGATCACTTGCGTTAAAACTTATATTAAATAATAAAATAAGAGCTACGGATTCCTTCCAGCTGTACACAGCTATCATTTTTTTTTTATCGATTGAAGTCATATGTTGTTGCTGTGAAGATCACATGACAGGAAGTTGGTTCCCATCGTAGTTTTGCGCTGCGTTTACGCATACAATCCGATTAAGGAATGTTTAATATCGGGTTATAATTATTTTTAGTTTAAATAATGAAGGCTTTTACACTAAAAAACGAGTATTTTAAACCTTGTGCTTGTTTAATTAATAAAATTGGGCAAATAACATTTTTTGGAAGGGAGCTGAGAAAATTCAAGCGTTTTAAAAAATAAATAATTTGATCCATATTTATTACATTTATTGCAACAGTAGAAGCCTTATTTGTTGTATTTTATTTAAAACTACATTATTTTAAATTTTTACCGTGAGGAATTCTGACTGCGCGTTCGCTGTCACTTTGGGTTGTACTAAAAACAAGTGGGGTCCTCTTTGGCAGTATTCTGTGAAACTTTAAATAAAGACAGTTATTTTGGCAAAATGTTCATGAGTGATTAGTGTAGCGTTGTAATGTATAGATTTAACGTAAATTATGCCAAAACATTTGTATGTAGGCTAACAACATATGTAGCATTGAGAGCTAGCACCCCTAACATTGAGCGGAAATGGTTTAGCCCAGAAGGATTGTAGAAGTGCCCCTTGATGGGCCAGTCAATAGTCTAACTGAAGACGGAACGGTCAGATTGTAGTGATATTTTTTGGCCTTCGTCTGAGCTAGTGTTTACTTCAATTATTGCGCGTGTAACCTTCTTCGCAATGTAGGCTTTTCTTCAACAAATGTAGGAATTGGGGAGGAAAAAAATAAAACATTTAGCAAGTGCTTTTTTTCACGCATTTGATACAAGGTTCACCAGCCAACGGCTTTTTTTGCGACGCTGAGGATTGCAGGGGCCAACTGCACCTTTTATCCCGAAACTTCATATGGTTTACGCCAATGAGCTGAATGATCTAATACGTCTCAAAACTCGGTTCCTAACAGTAGGTGGCTTTAAAGTGTTTTCCCGAATAACGTGCTGCGATGAAAGGGATGTTTTTAATGCTGACAGTATAGGTGTTATTGCTTAACACTTGCAACATGGCTGCTGTGGGAGCAGCAGGGAGAAAAGTTTAACACCGACGTGGGAGAAGTTTGGTGCATTCATGAGCTGCTGTCCGCTCCGTGAAGTGGGAAGGAGTCGCCTCTAGTGTGGCACCACCATCTCCAGACTCCCAAAGCAGCGGAGGAAACCGTGTCAGAGCCTCCTCCTCCTCCTCTTCCTCCTCCGTAGGCACCGCTGGTAGTCACCGCAGTAGACTTTTTTCTTTTTTTTGTTTCGGAAACCGTGGTGCCTTGTTCCCCCATCGCAGGCAGGGCTGTGGAGGCGTTCAGGGACCGTATCGACTGACTGCAGGCTGTGCTTCGAGCTAAAATGCATTTCTCCATACCCGAAACGGAAGTGTGCTCGGAGGAAAATGGTTCGACCTATGTGGTAAGCATAATTGCATGTTTTGGTTTTGCCTGCTTCACTTGCCGTGTTAATGCTTACTTAAGCTGGCCACAGCTAACGTCAATGCAGCATGAGATCCAGTGTTTACTGTTCTACACATCGGGGTCAATTACTTTCGTAACGCCACGGAATCTCATTTGTTCCTCGAGGAACAAAACATACACGTTTTAACACAAGGCGAGCAACTTCGAGCAAAGAGTTTGAGATATGAGGAAGCTGAGGAAAGGTAATCTTGACCTCCATCGCACTCTCGAAATGATTCAACATTTTTACTAGGGGCTGCTTTTAAATGCTATTACTGTTTTTTTTATTATTATTATTTTGGACGTGTGAAGTTTCTCATGTCATTTACTCTCAAAACCACCTGAAGAAAACTGACACTGCTTCTGGGTCTCTTTTGTTTGAAAGGCCTGAGCCAACGTTTTTAATTATCTTTTCGATATTTGGAGGAAAAGCAGTCATCCCCCCCCCCCTCCCCCCACTTAATCTCCTAACAAATGCATAAAAAGAGCCTAAATAAAGCGTGTCTTGATTACAAGTTTTATGTTTTCGAAACAGGTCTCTGTGCTTATTGTTTTCCACTNTAGATATTATTCGTAGCAGCCTAACCTTCGCTCACTGACGTTGACATGAACTTGCCTGGGTCAAAACTTTTCAACCCCTGTGCTGTTACTGGATGAGTTGATCATTCGGTTCTGCCCGCAGTATTTATATAGTTGAGTCAAGAACATCACATCTGAGCTTTTCACGCAGGTTTTGTTCAAATTCGTGAACTAATTTCACCCTCACTCGTCTCATAAACGT
This sequence comes from Kryptolebias marmoratus, assembly GCF_001649575.2. Taxonomy (NCBI): domain Eukaryota; kingdom Metazoa; phylum Chordata; class Actinopteri; order Cyprinodontiformes; family Rivulidae; genus Kryptolebias; species Kryptolebias marmoratus. The sequence goes on from NC_051448.1 coordinate 11,723,572, forward strand.
GACCTGGACCGATTTAGCGCAGGACGTTTCGTTTGTGGATTTGGCCAACAAAACCCTACTGCAACATTCATTCATTAATCTTATTTTTGGTTTCATGAATTGAACACATTCATTCATGCCTTATAATCTTTAATCTGGCTTTTCTCTTTGTTTTTGTGTGCTGCATAAAAGGACCGCACCTGTTGCACGGCGATAATAATTGTTTTGAATGTTAGCTGCAGAGTTTTGACTGAATACAGTTTGAATTGGATGCATTCGTTGGTTCCAGATGCTTTAAAATGGCAGCTGCGGTGTTTATCTGCCTTCCATGTGGCTGTTCTCTGCGTCTCACACCTGTGAATGACTATTTTCCATCTTTATTCCGTGTGCTCCAAAGAGAGAAGAAGAAAGGGGAAAAAAAAATCTCAGACTGAGTTTATTCATATTTGCAGAAGTAGAAAAATGTCTTTTAAAAAAAGCCTAGATACAATGGTTCACTAATGCAGCAGTTTAGATATTGTATTTAATTTCATATCCTTCCTTTTTTGCTTTTGTAGTGTTCTCTAAACACGATTTTGTAAATTGAGCTCTTTGGACATAATTTTTGCTTAGTGTTTAACTCCCTTTGCATTGCTGTGAAAACTTCAGCACTTTTTCCCCCCTCGCTCAGCTGACTGTCCTGTCGTTGTGACCTTCCTGTGACCAGCCTGCAGGAAAGGACTTTGCTTGATTATAATCCTAAAAGATGGGGCTGTGTACCTTTGGAACCAGTTAGCGGCAGGATCCGCAGAGTTTGCACTCGGGTTTTATAAAATAACAAGAGGTTTTTTTATTTTTTTCTTAATTTCAGTGTTCTTGTACGCTGACCAGTTTTGCTCACACTTCCTGTTTTCCAGCAGACTTGCACAGTGGCCTTTTTTTCCACACATTTTTTTTTTACAGTAAGTCTTAAAACATTTGTGAGTAGGTTAAAGACAAAATGATCCTGTGAACGATTACTTATTTAACTAGAGTCCGCTACAAGTTATGTCTTTCAAATAGTTTGTGTCTGTTAAAGTTTCATCAACTGTGTTAGAGTTCAGTCACGTCAGGTAGTCGCTTCCATCGACTAGTGACCTGAACGTCTAAATACAAAACCACAAAAAGAAGTCTTAGACTACGCTTTTGTGCTCAGAGATTATCAAACAAATGGGCGTGTCAAAGGAAGCGGACTTCATGACACACAGATCATGTTTCTTTTTAAGGGATCTTTTTGTAGAGAAAGATAAAAAAAAAAAACACCTTTACATCGAGGATGTTTCACTCGCAGATGGATCAAAAGTGTCGTGACAGCGTTGTGATCCCTCCTGGAACATTTGATTGACGTTTAAGTCCCAGTTGGAGGAGCTCCATCTTGTCAAAAACTGGATGATCGCCATTGTCATATTGTTTTTTTTTTTTTATCTGATGAAAACTCTAAAAGCAGAAGTAGTTGTTTTTAAATGTATATTTTTAGATTTCAGTCATGTAGCCCCTCTGAATTGCTTGTAATTCACAAAAAAATCCCCTTTTTTCTTCTTCTTTTTTGTTTTATCAAACAGCCAGCACATTCTGCACATTCAGTCTTCCTTCCTGCCTGCCTGGACATTGCTCACATACTCGTGTTTTAATGTATTTGTTGGCTTTCTTTCAAAATGTTCAGGTTTCTAGTTAGTATTGGTTTGTACTTCATTTGTTTTACAGAAATGCTTTTATTTATTTTTTATCCATGGTGTGTTTTAGTAAAAACGTGCACAGTTTCTGTCATAATTCCCATTTCTTTTGACTCTAAATAATAATTAAGTCAGAGGGAAAGGAGGAGGTTAGTGGCTTGTTATCCAAAGGGGAAGTTTCCTCAGCTTATAACCAGTAATTAAATGGTACGCACATAGCTAAAGGTGTTCCCTGCTATTTAGTTTTTTTCTTCTTTTTTTCACAGGTGAGGCATTTTCATCTTGTTCTTTCTTTTTAACAAAACAAAGCTGTTAACATGAGAAATAAATCAGCTTTTTTTTTGCAGCTGACTTTAAAATAAGTGCAAGTAGACGTGTTGGGTTGTTGATTCCAATGTTGTGGTTTTGTGGAGAAGTATTTAGGGATGGTTCCTCTAGACATAAAGCACGTCTCAGGAGGAAAAAACCGTCATGTTTTCCGTGTGATACTTTGTCTCTGCGTAACGCAAGGAGCAGTTCCATTGGGGAGGGGGTGGAGAAAAAAAAAGTGTTGTTTTTTTTTCTCTGTTCTCGTCTGCTCGAGGAGAGGTTGGGTTCACACCTCACTCATCAAGTTGACTTAACAAAAACAAGTTGCGGTTAAATAACGAGATGAATAGGGACTGAGGTATTTGAGGAGTTGTGAAGCAGGATGTCAGACGTTGCCTTTTTATAATTTCTCACCAGTTGTGGTTTTACTTCTCCACTGATACCTGTACAACGCACTATTAACAGTTCATTGCTTACAGTAGAAGAACAGATTCGTTGGTTATTGATGCATTTAATTTTTTTTTACAGCTTATGTTTTTCGTTATTTAAAACGTTTAGGCAGATGACTACAAATGCCTCATTCGATTTTTAATTTATTGTCCCCTTTACCTGCAGGCCTACAACATCCACGTCAACGGAGTGCTGCATTGCCGGGTACGCTACAGACAACTTCTTGGCCTCCACGAACAGGTGAGGCTCCAGCTCATCATAAAACACCCACTGCGCTGTCAGGGCGCCGCGGAGCCCGAGTGAGTTGCCCAGAAATGCCACCACGCTCGCACATCGCGACCTTTCACGCGTCTTTGTGTTGTACGGTCAGTACTCCAGCCCTCACATCACTTTAAATCTTTCCCCTCTCTGAAAACTGAAAACTGGAGGAATTGGGAGTGGGTGGGTGATGTGGAAGGAATGCTCTTGGCCTTTTTGTTACACTTCACCTGCTGGGGGAAAAAAGAACTTAATCTGAAAAAGCGATGGTTTTCGGAAAGTGTTGAATTTCACGGTCGCAGCCCTTCGCCTCGGCGAAGCTTTACTCAAAGCCGGATTTCAACTTTTTATAGCGCAGTTATGGGGCGGTTAGTGTTGTGAGATGATCTTGTTTCCTGCGATGCTGTGGTTAAAAATTAACATGCAAAGATAGTTCCTCTTCGACGCTTTATTTTTGGCAGCTAATTTTGTCGAGGAAAGCAGATGGGTTCGAATCTTTGCCACGCAGTCCTCTATTTGCACTCATAAATAAGCAAGCAAGAGCAAAACTTTGCAGTCTTTATCCTCCAGTCTGTGTTATCCAGCCTGACAGTTTCCGTTGCCTGGCAACAGGAAGAGACCATTCTCAGATGTTTAAGCATCAACCCCAAAGGGCTTCCTATGGTGCATGCATGACCCCGAAACACTGAAGTTATCACGGGCCGCACGCTGCTCAGTGGTTCTTGAGAAAACGTGATTAGTAATTGTTTGTTTGGGTTCTGTCCAATAGAAATATTTGCAGCAAAGCCCCGCCTGTGTTTGATTCTGGGCCCGCAGAAGAAACTGAACATGATCCGCTGCAGGAGCTCACATGCGTGTCAGATTTAGGGGAGTCGGAATATATAACTGCTCAGTGTTTGCAGCTATGAGAGCACATTCATATGTGTAAGCAATGCTGCTTCTGTCAAACTGAAAATGTGTAGGACCTGTTTGTTTTTATACTGGGGAAAAAAAATATGTTCCTGTAAAGTCCTGGTGATGAGTAAGATGTACAGCTCTTGCCTGAAGGGACACGCAGCTTAGAATCAAACCACATTTAGCCGTGTGGCTCCAGATTTGTGAGGTCTTAGTTTAATACTTTCACTGCTCGAAAGTAACAGCTCTCAAATGGTAGAAAATGGAAAGTAATGAGTCAAGAAACTGGAAGACTAAGTAAACCTGGACTGACGAGACCTTCAGGATTCCAGATGTGTCTGTCTGAGGTATGCATGGAAACAGAACCGTTTGAAACGGGACCTAAAATAAATCTGTGATTCATCCTGAACGGCCTGAATAGAGCTCTTTCAAAAAAACTTAAGCCCCATCTTTTTGTTTAACAAAGACTTAACACTTTGCACTGAAGTCCACATGTTAAATGAGTTGAATTTAAGGTTCTTTCAACATCATGTATAAAAAAATAAAAAATATTCGAGGAGCCCTGTTTATTTTAAAAGTGCACGAAATGGGTTGTTGTCATTTTTCAGCCCCTAAACCTCCGTTCTCAACTTGTGGTTTGCACCAACAGATGAAGAAAGAATATGGCAGCAATGTGGTTCCCTCCTTCCCCCCAAAGAAGATCTTCACACTGACCCCTGCCGAGGTTGAGCAGAGGCGAGAACAGCTTGAGAAATACATGCAGGCTGGTAAGTTATTCAGTCAGGCCTTTTATTTCAGACTAAAATCGAACCACAATTATATTGATGTTGTTCCTAATGCTTCTAAATTACAAGTTGCATGTTTTGAATGATCTATCCCCTTTAATTTAATATCGAGGCTGTGAAACGTAATGCTCTTTAAAAAAAGAAAAAAAGTGGCATTTTTGCAGGATAATTTTCTTGAGAGGTTTATGTACACTAATAACAAAAGTCAGTTTGTTTGGTGTCTGTTGAGAGTCCAGCCATGACGGTGTCTTCATGCTCTATAAGGAGGGTAAACAAACTGACCCGAGTGCAGTTTGATCTGGAACACTGACACAGAAACCTGCTGGACAGAGATATTTTGGCACAGCTAATGAGGACTAAAATAACTTTCCTCCAGATCGACATCAGACACCATTTGAATTGTCTTATGATAGAGTTTAACCTGACGGGATCCATATCTGGCTTTTTTTGTTTTATAAAAGCTAACAGCCTTTAGAATAAATTCAGATCTTTCTGGTCTTTACAGTTATTTTTATTTTAGCAAACATACAATATGTGGCGTGTTTTTAACTGATTTTTCTCAGAAACCAGTTGCCCGTTTAGAGTTTGGCAGGTTTCAGAGCATATTATCCACACTTTTTAAACAGGCTAAGGGTGAACTTTCGGCGTTTTACAGATGAAGCACTGGAGCTGGCAGGAGTGTAAAGTGTTACTTTTAATCCTCTCTCATGCACTGAGCAGTTATAGCAGAACAAGGAAGCGTTGTGCAAGTGTGTATTTGCTCATAGTCTGGGAGCAGACGCACACATGGGTGTTCTTGGCCACAAGTTCACTTGGTTACATCATGGCTTTGTACGCGGTTATGGAAAATCAGTTGCTACAAACAAAACCTCCTTTGACACAGATGGTGCAAAACCTTTACATTTGGTCCAACGGTGAGACTAAAATGTGGAAGGAAATTAGTTTGCAGCCTGACACACACACACACCCATACACAGTTATCAAGTAAATCGTTAAAATGCTCTACTACTGTAAACTGCATTAAAAGAAAACAAGAATCCCAAACAAAAACAGGCTGAATGTTTTCTTTTTATTTACCAGAGATGGAAATTATATTGGGATCAAACTGGTTATTGAACCTTTGTCAGACAACATAAAGGTCAAAGGTCAAATCTACTTGCATAATTACAAGATTCATATATTGTTAGGAAATGGGAACTACATTAGCTCCACCTAAGAAGTTATTTGCAGTAAGCCTTTGCTGAGTGTTTCTCTCACAGGGCCTCTTCTTGCTTCTACAGTCCGTCAGCATCCTTTGCTTGGAAGCAGCGAGATGTTCAACAGCTTCTTAAGGAAAGCACAGCAGGTTGGTTCTTGTTTCTCTGCTTGCCTTAATCATCATGTAATCTGTTGCATCAACATTTCCTGCAGTTCTTTTATGCTTGACCAATTATTTTCTTGCATTGTAGTAAGGTGAAAGTAGCTGCGCCCTTTACCGTCAGGGCTGACAGCACTCCGGCGCCGTGCCGGATCTCTGGCGTACCTGCAGGGTTCGCCCAGAGATTTGTCAGACATTTTTCTGGATCTAACAGAGCTGCAGCTTTCACTCCCAACCACAATAGATATGCCTACCAGCCAATCAGAAATGGAGCGGGGGGCGGGCCTTGGGGATTGGCAAAACTGTGATTCAGACCCAGCAGTCGTTCCGTGTGCCGATCAGTGTCACCGTTTCCCATACTGGGAACGCGCACCGAACATGGACCGCATGTTTATGAAGCCAGGGGAAGACACTAAAGATGTCCATAAAGACAACGAATAAATGGTGCTGGGCTTGGATAGAGGAGGTGCGTCGCAATGGAAAAAGCTGGTGCCAAAAGCTCCGGCAACCTGGTGCATATTTTGTCACGGCATGAGTCAGACCCCAGTCATAAGGCTGCTGTCCGAGCCATTCAGCACACCTCACGTTCGCCGGGGGCAACGGCCATGGCAGACATCCCACCCTCACTAACCGATGGTGTGACCGATTTAAAAATTTGCGTCTGCTTCTTTATTGCTGAGCTAGATCTGTCATTTACCATCGCTCCTCCACTCATCAGTTTCTGCAAGAAGTTAGCGGAGGATAAAATCGCCCTTACGCACCTGTCTGTTTTGAGGCTGCATGCTAGCTATGTAATCACACACGGTATCTCACCAGAGTTTAAAAACAAATCTATCTGAAAAAGCTAAAGCATGGCATGTTTTCACTGAACATCAATGAAGGCACAGACAGTAGTCTGGATAGAACTTTTAATGTACTGGTCCGATTTTATGACGAGGATGCAGGCAGGGTGAAAATGCATCACCTTGCCAGCCAAAAAGTATGCCTCAGCATTCATACTGAAAGTAAAAAATGTCCTGCAGTCATATGGGCTGGAGTGGAGACAGGTCCCCTAAGAGCTCAGGGGGCCCTGCAGCCTGGGGCTCTGCACAAAGAATCTGCTGTAATAAAGGCTCACGTTGGGTTTGTTCATCTCCTGTCTGAATGTTATCCATTTATATCCACAAAATTCACCAGAATCTATCATTCAAGGGGCTATTTTTTCAGAATTTTCTCGCAGGGGAGCATACTTTTAGACCCCCCTAACGATAATGTGTGGCAAAAAGCTTTTTATACATCTGGTCCCAGGAGCCAACAAGACCATAAACTGCCCATGGGCTAAAGGGGTTATTTTCATATAATATTATTTGTTATGTGTTCAAAGTGCATCACATACAAAAACCCAACCCCCCACCTCATGTCAACCTCCCAGGCATGGTAAAAAAAAAAAAAATCAGGCTCGGGATCTTTTTTTTACACTAGTCAGTTTTTAGCAGCACTATTTTTGTTTTGTGTTGTATCATCTCAGCTTGTAAGCTGCTGATTTGATGTCAGATGAATTTGGCTTGCATGCCGCAACAAGTACTACGATTACAATAAAAATCCAACTGTTGGTGAGAGCAGCTCTTTGGCAAACACGCCGTTTGTATTTGATCTGTACACAGGAGTCAGATCTTTCTGAACTAAAAATGTTTTTTACCTACATTACCCTACATGATCTGCCAGAAATTTCTTTAGCTAATGTAAGGAAAATTTGGGGCCAAAAATCTGAGTAGAATGAAACCGTAAGAGCACAAACCCATTTCAAATGATTGCTTATGAGGATACAAAATTGATTAGTCGGTTTATGTGTGTTGGATCACCTTCACAGATAGATTTAACTGTCTGCTGCCACCACGCACTCATTCTGCTCTCCTCTCGCATTAGCACATTAAAGTCAGTATTCAAACACATCTCCAATCACGCTGCGAGGACTGCAGGTGCAGTATAGGAGATGACTTACCACCCACTGAAGGTGTTTCATCTGCACTTTAGGTAGAGGGGCTGTTCTTACAGAAGCCCCACTGAGGAAACGGGCTAGGTGAGAGATGATTTAGTGGGTGATAAAAGACTGCCTGTGGACAAGAAAAACTCAAGTTATCCGCTTTTTAATATATCTCTTTTTTTTTAAAAAATAAGTACAAAAGCTGCTATTTATGTTTTTCAGAAAGCTACTTGAAAGGGAAGTAAAACATCTTCAAGTTAAAGGGGAAGAAAAGTTAATCTGAGTTTGATTCAGTTGGCTTTTAGGATTAAAAGTTGTTGCTAATGGGTTGTGGCTGATGGTACACTGTATACAAAATATTAGACAAAACTAAACACAAAAAATACAGACTTATTTGCCCGCTTGCTGTAAGTAACTGACAAGAATTAGCTTTTTAGTACAAGCCAAAAGAGTATCAAAGTTTGGACATCCTAAAGTCAAGGAAGCTAAATGATTTGAAGTTTGTGTAAAACAAAGAATTTCACTCTGAATTGGTCGTCTGACGTACTTTTCTCTTGCTAATCTGAGGAGTTTACTCTGACAAGTTTTCAAACCTAATTTGCCCATAAAAAAGGGTTTAATTTAGAATTTCTAGTTTGTAATGACATCAGACGCTTAAATATATAATCTCAAGCTCAGAAAAGATGATGTTCACTGTATCCCATAAAGTGTGTTTAAATACATATTTAGGTTCATTTAGCTTTTTGTGAAATGGAAAATGCTTACTGAAAAAAAAAAAGGGGTGTTCATCAGCCATCAGCTAGTAAGATCTGCAATGACAAGAGAAAACCCCATATCAGTCAATCTTTTATTTAACATGGCCTTCTATCTTCTATCTTCTGTCTGTGCAGTTAGTTTCTGTTTTATCAGACTTTGTGTTTGTATAAAAATAACCCCCCTTCAAGGAGTCTGTTTGTTTTCGTCCTTTCCTCTTAAATCACATTGACACACGTTTTATTACGTTCCAAAATGGGTTGGTTTCACTTTTTGGGGAAAAAACCCCCTGATTTCCAGTTTTGTTTCTCAACGCGGGGCAACTTGTAAAATCGCGGGTTGAAATTTGGATCGGACCCATTTGACCAAAGTGGAATATTTTGCTTTCGATTCATATAAAGTTTGATGAAATAAAAAGGCCGTAACATTAGAACTTCTAGGTTTTCCTCCGGATATTCAGCCCACATTATTCCACCCAGTCGGCTTTGCGTGGTGGTGTTGAACGAAACACATGAAGCTGAATTAAATTGGGCTTTGTTTTGTGTTGCTCCCGCAGGAGACCCAGCAGATTCCCACAGAAGAGGTCACTTTAGACATCTGGCTCTCCAGTGGTCAGAAGGTTACCGTCAACATTCTGACCTCAGACCAGACGGAGGACGTTCTTGATGTAAGTGCAGCGAATGTAGCCCGTCTTCAGGAACCCGTTTAAATCCATGCTCCCAGCTCTGCATTTGTTAGATAGTTGGAATAAAATGCGTAATATTTGAATAAACACACACACACACACACACACACAATAATGAGAAGATTTGGAGCCAGTTGTTGGATCTGGGCAAATATCTTGGTAATTGGCTTCATCTGAGGCCTTTAGGAATCTTCTCACGTTTCGATATCTGCCTCGGCTGCATTTGTGTTTAACTGGAGGCTGTGCTTTTCGTTTTACATCTGACGGATGCCTGGGACTTTCTTCGGGCAAGCGTTACTGCTGCAGACTCCCCTGTGAGCCATAAATCAAATGAAGTCGTGCTTACTTACACAGATCTTTCCAGCCACAGCTAAAAGACAATATGAGATCTCTTTGAACTTCATTCCCACTGAGCCAAAAGAGAGTGCACAGACGCAACAAACTGATAGGAAAAGGAAAAAAAATCACAAGAATTTAGAATATGAATGCAAGCATTCATGACAACAACACAACCACAGTGATTTTAAACATCTTAATAATATTACATGTTTCATTCTTTAACAAATTGGCTTCACCTTCAGTTTTTCGCCGTTTAAAATAACGTCGCACTATTCGTCGGCGGTGTTTCGCCATCCTCTGTGGGTTTTGGCTTCTGACGGGCTTTTATAAAACTTTAACCACAATTAACCTCTGCTGCTCGCGTGGGCAGGTCACAAAGCACAGAGTCGTATATCAGAGTTGCTCGATTGTTTCACGGACTGAAAATGACCCGGGGTGTTCCTTCAGTGTCTCGCATTTTTTGCTTGATTAAAGGTAAATGTTTAAGTCGTGGGGGTTGAAAACGGGTCAGAGATAAAACGACTGTTTGAACGCAACAAAAGTTTATATGAAATAAATGATTTTTCTGTTGATATAAACTTTTCTGAAGATAGATTGAGGGGAAAATGGAATGTGACTTCCGAAGTTAAAGTACATTTATCTTTCTGCACCTAAAGGATTAAATGTAGACGTCCTAATTTATTTCATGTTAATCGCCAAAATGATGTATTAAACCTGCCATTTCAAATCTGCTACTTTTAAAGGTAAAAAATAATCTGGTCATTTTAATCATCACATTTCTGCTGCATATTATTAATATTATTATTATCATAGTAATTCTATCTCTCATACTTTACTGAACATTAAATTTCAGATGAAATTAATCTGTTTTTATGTGCGTGTAAGTTGAAATCATAACTTCAAACTGTTTTCAGGCTGTCGCAACGAAGCTCGACCTCCCAGATGACCTCGTGGGGTATTTCAGTCTCTTCTTGGTCCGTGAAGGTGTGGATGGAAGTTTAACATGTAAGTTAAAAATCACCCTACGGCTGCAGGAAATAAGAACAGCCCGAGTTCACGTGGTTAATGTTGAAACGTGTTGTTGAATATTTTTCAAATAAGCATGGTGGATAAATTAAACAAAATAAATTATTAAAATGTTTAACCCATCAGACAGTGGCACATCCAAATGGGGGGAATGCAGACTTAGAAAAAAAAAAAGAAGAAAAAATCTCAAAATATTTACATGCTTTTATCAGCCCAAGGGCTGTTTTTGAGATAGAGAAAAGGCAGACTCTTTCTACCGAAAGAAACAGAACAAACTAGTATTCAGTATAAAATGCCAAAACTTCAGTTAATTTCCACTTAATAAATAAACGTAAACAGGATCACAGAAATTGAGATGTGATGCTCGTGTTTGTCAGAAGTTTACTTTGAAGTCCTCGTCGTGACGCATAAAGAGCTCATTAAAAACAGCGACCCGTCAAGTTGTTTTTTTTTTTTTTTTTCTAGAGTTTCAACCATAAACCCGACATGAATGCAGAAATGATTAATTAGCTGTTCAAGGAGCTCCTTAAAAAAAGGAAGCCTTCTCTGGCTGCTCGAGGATTATCGATGTGTTCGAAGTTCTGATTTCACACACTTGATGCAAAAACAGCATCAGATTTTAAGACCAACATCTGATTAGTAAAGTGTTTATTTTTTACCTTTTCTTGCACACTGCAGCGTGGCTTTACTTTTTAAGCAAACAGCTCTGTAGTTTGTCTTTGAGCAGCCTCTTTTGCAAAAATACGTGCAGTGAATCTAAATGTGAGCTGAAATAATTCTGAATAAAAAATAATTTGTTGTAAACATCCAAAACATCTATAAAATAAATAACTTTGACCTTGTCCTACGAATCTCCCAGACCTGATGGGGATGTGATTGATGTTTTACCAATATTAGGAAAATTCAGCTCCCCTCATATAGATGGTGAAGTCCCTAAAGGTCCGCGTGCCTAAAATAGTTCTGCCTTTCCTCTTACTTGCTTTTTTTTTTTCTCCCCCATAAATAAGTTCTGAAACAGTTTAAGCATTCAGTTTAATTCTCTATAGGAGCTGCCTGTAGAGAAAATAAACCGCCTTTTTATAAACCTAACAGCCGAAGCTTCCGATTTACTGATTAAATCTAGAAGAACCTGAGAGATTCGTCGCTCTCCTGGAGGAAATAACTTCACATTCTTTTCACATTCAAGTACTTAAAGCTTTACCCTGCTGGGGACTGTCCAGATGCTATCTTCCCATCGGTGATTGTTTATTTTTTTTGCTTGCTTTATTTGTCCTTGAGACTTAAGCTGCACTTGTTTCTCACAGTTTTTCTTTTTTTTTTATCTCTTTCTCAGTTGTCCGGAAACTGCAGGACTTTGAGTTGCCTTACGTGTCCATTACCAGCCTGCAAAGCCCTGAATTTCACATAGTCTTACGGAAAAGGTACCCATCATGTTTATCTAAGCCTTTAAAGAAGTATGATATGTCTTCTGTTTCTAGGCAATCCGATTTATTAAACAGCGTTTTAGGTTTCAGTTGTTATTAAACTCATCTGAGCCCAAGCAGCTATGTGACACCACTCTTTACAAAAGAAAACATCATTTGGAAAGAAACTTTCTTATCAGAGCCAGACACCAAGCTGGGTTCTATCCAGTCCAAGGGAAGGTGAAGAGGAGGCAATGACATGAACGGACCCTCTGTTCTAAATTCAGTCAGTAATGCTGTTATTCCCATAAAATATGTAGTGTTGCGTGGATTATGCTCCTTGTCGGGACGCACTACTTGTTCTTAGAATTATGCGTTCAAACCTGGCCATCTGGGGTGTGTATCAAAGTTTAATACAAAACCTAAAGGAAGAAAAGCTATTTTTCGTGGCTCTGAGCTTGTTTAATCTCAGGAGAAACAGTTCTGCTCTGCAGAGCGCCGGGGATAAAAATAATCAGAAGCAAGCTGGTCTGCATATGTTTCACTGTAAAATCTGACCGGGTTGCAGTTCTTATTAATATGCATTACAGCGCACAATATCGAGCCACATTATGGCTGCACACTGAACAGTTTGCTAGTAAGGATATTAAAATGGGTAGAGCTACAAGTACAAAAAATATCATTAAACAACAAAGAGGCTTATCAACAAATAGAATCCATTCGAGAGAGTGGTCGTCCCATAAAGTTGAACCCAACCTTGCATTGTGCCAAGCTCTGAGCAACAAAAAAACAAATTCAGGAGCTATGTCACGGACTCACAAGCCTCAGTTAAATAATAAAAGTCATAATGCAACACTTGGAAAATGACTTACTACTATAATAAGTATAAGAAAACCTCTTTTTAAAACAGATGTAGCAGCGCAGATGTTCTGTCCTAACAATCCGTGAGACTTTTGGACCTACATTTAGCCATAACTGGCTAAAAAATTGAATCGGTCACAGACTTCACATCTGACTGTAGAATACTTCGGTAAAAGGTGAAGTCATCTGTCTGACTGCTAGGAATAAAAAAAAAAAAAAGATTGAGTCAAAGTCTAAACCTCGACCCGGCTGTAATGCCGAGGCGGAGTCTAAAGATAGTCGTGCATAAACTGCTGACTGCAGACCTCAGCGAACTCGAGTGACACGGTCAGCAGAGGTGCACTAAAGTTCTGCTCCAGAACAATAAAAGGACCTGTCAGGTTCTGCTGATTACAACTGTTACACAATCACACACTGCTGCTGCATTTTGACATAATGTTTTTGCGAATTTAGTAATGACACGACGTAAAATGTTGAGTTTTTATTCATCCGAGGTTGCGTTTGCCTGCTTAGAAAGGCCCGATATGTAAAACCACCGAAGTGAACCCAACTTTCCTGTTTTTGTGCCGTGCCTGTACTGTACGCGTCATCGCTGAGCTTCACGTTTCTTTTGGTTTGCGGAAGAAATTGTGTAGTTCTAGTACATGCTGTGGCTGTGAGTGTCGATGGCACAGAAGCACAAAAACATTTTATTTCTTGGGTTTAGGAGCACATTTCAGACCAATGGGACAGTCTTATTTTCCGCGCAGCCTTAAGTTCCCCTGCTCCCTTCGTCAACGTAACGATTTTGTTTGTTGTTTCATCACTCTGCCTCCCGCGGACTCTGGAGGTACGCAGGATGTTTACTTTGTTTCTCCCCCGAAGGAACGTCTCAGTCCTGCTGACCCAGTTTCGTAGCGGAGTGCAGGGAAGAATGAGTGCTGAGCTAACAAGTTGAGGAGGTGGAAAAACAGACCCCCAGTGTGGGATTACAGGAAAGTACGAGAGCAGAAGGAAATCAGCAAGTTCTTTTGACTGAACGCAAATGTTGAAATGGAGGAAAAACTATGAGAAGAATATTCTTTTAATTGAAATGTTGGCCATTAAGTTCAGGGCTTATTCAACTAGAATATCAGCAGGTTTTGTCTGCATTTAGTTAAATTTAATGAAACTAAACGTAAGCACTCAAAGAAACATCCGATTTTCTTGCTCTTATTGAGCTCCTTCCCGTTTTTTTTTTTTTTTTTTTAATCATTCAGTTCTTCCCGCTTCTTTTTTTTTTAAAATGCTGACGTCGCCAACATGATTCACATTTACTTCACATGGTGATCACTTCAGGTTAGATTTAAAGAGTTAGAAAAACGGCTACGGAAGATGAACGAGGATCTAGCTGAAAAAGAAAACGTTTTTTTTTTCATCTCTAAAGTAAAACTGGCAACAGTTATTAAAACAAATCGCACCCAGAGACATAAAAATGAAAACATTTTAGAAGCGAAAAATCTGAATCACACACAGTAAGAGGTTTCATTTTATGCTTTTATTCTTATTTGTGCTTCAAGATCTGGGCTTTCTGTAAATAAAGTTGAAGTTTGTTTGCTTTTTTTTTGTTTTGTTTTTAATATCATGTCCTCCTTTCAGGCTTCTTACAGACCTTTTCCTTTTGAGTTAACAACTCCAGCTACAGATTAAGGCTTACATTGGATTGTACGGTGTTGAAATAAATGATGCATTTCTTCACGTGGAGACGTGTTTTTTAGAGACAAAGAAGAAAAGTGACATGATCTGTTAGTGCAGTTCTCATATCAGTAAGATGCCTTTGTGCCGTCGGCAGATCTTTTGTTTTCTCAAAGCTGTGGATGTTTTTATGATTTTTTTTTTTTTTTTTTTTTTCCAAGTCAAGTAGATTAAGCTTGTCAGTGTGGTTTTACTGAGTGTGCTAAAAAGGTCAAGAACTGTCTGTTCTTGTCTCCTCAGCTACTGGGACATGGCGTATGACGGTGACGTAATGGACAACAGAGTTGGCTTGAATTTACTATACGGACAGGTAAGTAAATTCACAAATCGAGTAAACCAGTTTCAGATTGTGTTATTGATTGTATTTGTTTTTTTGTTTTGTTTTTTTCATTCTTGCGCTTGTTGTGGTGCCCGAATCAAATGAAGGCAAAAAAAATCGAATGAAACCGTTTCATCCTTGGGCTGTCAAATGTTTTAGTTCATCTCTTTCATTTCTTTGTTTTCTGGTTTTGACTCGTTCTTGTTTTCATCTTACAACACTTTTTGCTCCTCTTCGATCTCATTAACACCAGACTCCTCTTCGCTGTGACGTCTTATGTCACGTCTCTGGGGCCGATTCAAAGTTATATTCTGAATTGCGTCCGCCGCTGAAGGATGTTTGCAGGACTTTGTGCATAATTCAGTGTAATTAACCGACTGGCACTGGTAAGACGGAGTCCTTTCTGTGTGAGCGGACTCGCCAGAGGAAGGATGATTTATGTGTTGGTGCAGAAAGATGAATTTAACGTCCTCTTTTATTTCTTTATTTTTTTGCTCCACTAGACCGTGTCTGACATTGAGCGAGGCTGGATACTCGTCACCAAAGAGCAGCACAGGCAGCTTAAATCACTGCAGGAAAAAGGCTCCAAGAAAGAAGTAAGCACGAGAACATCTCTTCTGGACTTTTCTGCCTTTACTGAGTGTCACTTGAGTTCAGATAAGTCCAGGGCGAAATCTGTTGATGCAGAAAGTTGTGCAATTCGTCCAGTTTTTTTTTTGCAATACTAGTTTAATGCTGGCAATAAAAGAGAAATTTCAAACTTTGCGAGAGGATTTTTGCGTCTTAAATATATGCATTGTTTTGTTTTCCACCCCCTGCAGTTCATCCACCTGTGTCAGACTCTGAAATATTACGGTTATATAAAGTTTGATCCGTGCATCACTGACTTCCCTGAGAAGGACTGCCAGGTCATCGTCAGCGCCGGCAACAATGAGCTCAACTTCCACGTCAAGCTGCCCAACGAGCAGATGAAGGAGGGAAGCTTCAAGGTCACGCGCATGAGGTGCTGGCGAGTCACGTCGTCCGTAAGTGGAGTTTGTGTTCGTGTTGGAACGAGTGAAGTTAGCTTTATTTCTTAAGCACTCAAATAATGATCAGTGGAAATGAAGCCGGCTCTGCCTGATGTTTCAAATCCACTGTTATCAGATTTTTTTAAAAATATTTTCACTCTATGACTTATTTTACCAGTCGAGAATATTTGATCAGACTGTGCTGATGGATTGCTCCCATGTGACAGTTTTTAATAAACACTACTGCGTTACGCACATTTTCAAACAAAAACACTACATTTTACTGGTGATGTGGTACTTTCTATACAGTTTTTCCAGCTCTGTGTTTGAATGTAGCATCCATTTTCCTGTTGGCTCAGAAGAACAAAAACAAAAAAAAAATGTTCAGATTCTAACAATCTGGATTTTAGAGCTAAATAGTGCTCCAGTGATTCCAATACTTTACATAATAGTTACCACATTCTTTTGGTGAACAGAAAGGGAGTACTGGTGTTTTTGCAGAACAGAGATCATGTGTTTATCACATGAAGCTGCTGTTCAGGATACGTGACTTGGTGAATAAATTGATCAGTCTGGAATGCTATCGGGGCCTATCAGCTCAGCAGATGATTGTAATCGATCAGTTGGTTCATCACGTTGTCCCATAGTTGTTCTTTAGATAGAGAGGAAATGATTTTTCTCCTGTTTTTTGCGGGAATCGTCACCAGACGAAAAACTCTCTTCACGAGACGCATTGCTCTTTCCAACCTACAGAGTGAGATGGAAATAAAGTTCACTAAAGGGTGCACAAGTCTGTGAAAAGATCTCATTAATAATCTCAAGAAAAAGGAAAGAACCACGATCCTGTCGTCAGGTTATCTTGGCCAAACTTAAGACTTTTAATCTTTTGTTTCTTCACACAGGATACTTGGAACTGCTGCTGTGGCTTTTGGCAGCACTTTTGCCAGCAGTTAGGAAGTTATGTGGGTCTATTGCAGTTTAGGATCTAGTTGCATAGATATTTTTGCAGAACTGACCTTAAATATTCTTTGTTTTCTTTGTCTTTAACAGAAATTCTTTATATCAAGGCAACTCTTTCAAAACTGTACACTAAACTGATTGAACTAATGCCATTACTGACAATTTTCTTATTTCTTGGTCAATATATAATATTGACGGCTACTTGCCATGTCTAATATTTATATTTATATATATATATCATCCGAGTGATTAATCTAAATGTTGAAAAACTGCCTTAAAATAAAGCCATTCCTAGTTTGAAAGCCTGAACTACGGTGGCCTACAGGTACCAACATGCAGCAAACACATGAATGATGCAAACTCCAAAACACACAAACTCAAAAAACCAAATTATGCAAAACAAAAATGCTGAAATCACAGATAATACACAGAAGCAAAAACATACAACCAACAATACAAACGTAAAGGAAAAATGCTGCAAATACCAAAAACATAAGCAAGTAAAAAGAGCTGCTAACTGACTCCACAGAGCAGACGTGCACCAGACCACTAGGGGGACTCCAGGTTGGATGTTTGCGCTCTGTAGATTCTGCAGGTTTGACCCGGTGCTGACGGTGAGATGTCGGTCAGCCCACCTCCTCCTAAACACAGTGGTTCACTTAGGGACCGTCAACAAATTACCAACAGCAATCACAGCTGAAAATCCAAACATTAATAACCTCCATGTCATCTGAACCTCTGACCAAGAGTTAATGTTGAATTGTTTCATTAGACTGGACTAATAAGACACACCTAATTGTATCTGATTTTAAAGCATTTTTTTTCTCAGTTACCTCTGTGTCTTAAGACCAGGTGATGAAAAATGAATGAATCGTTTCATTAGGTGGATGAGTCTCATTAGTTCAGTCTGAGCTGTTTGCGTCACGTTTGCCCCTGCAGACCACCGTACTGCTGTGCAGGAAAAAAAACCCTACTGCGTAATGTCAGCCGCCATTTGAAAGACAAACATTTACGGACACAAGATCTCCTTTAAATGGCGATGGTCTTCCTTTGCGTCGCAGCAATACCTAAGCACCTCAGTTGTGTGTGTGTGTGTGTGTGTGTGTCACAGAGGCTTTTACCATTCTCTAAAAGTTAATTTGCACGTAGATTTGGGCACATGGCAACACATGAAATTAAAATGCATCTCAGCCTGTCTGATTACAGATGGAGCCCCAGCACTGCCCAGCGGGGTTATTAATTCCTGAGCTCACTCTCAGAGGTCAAAGCCATTTTAATGAGCCCTTTCCTGTCCGACAAAATATTCAGAGCATCTCATTTGGTGCAGCACAGCAACCCCTTCACCCCCCTCCACAGAGCTGAATTTCAAATTACATCCAGAAGAACACGCGTAAACAGTGTTTGTGCTTTGGGTTTGGCCGGTATTATTCTGTTGGTTGTGTGTGGGATTAGCTTGTTTCTGGCTCAGGTATTCTCAGTGAGACCAGTTGTTTCTTGGCTGTGGAAAGGCATTTTTTTGAAGGCATTTGTAAATCCATTTCCTGCATTCGTGGTAATCTTTTAGCCCGAGTCGAGAGTTGGCTGCCTGCTATTTGTGTTGCAGCTCCTCAAGAGCGGAAGCCTTAAAAAAAGGAAATGTTGGGATAGGAAATGAGATTTGGTGTCACGGGATGACCCCGGATCATGATTGGCGGGTCAGGAAATTTCCAAATTTGATTTAGTTTAATCACTCACACAAACACAAGAGAACAAACCTACCTTTAAATATCGTTTTAGAGCCTTTGAAGCTGGGTTCTGTGAAAAGGTTATGAACAACTAATGTCTTACCTGTTGTAGATGGCTCTTTGAATGGCCTCAGTTTGGAGAAATAGTTTAATTCTGACCAAATGAACAAACAGTTAGCCCGAGTGGGGTCAGGAGTAAAGTAGATTAAAAGAACTCCAATCTCATTTTAGCTCTGTTTTATAAACCTTTACATCCCCCATCAGTTATTCTGACAGAAGTATTATGATATTCCTGCCTGAAGTGGCCCAGGCAGCACGGGAGGTGCTATAGCTAGCTGCTGCTATTGCTATTTGCGCTTCCAAATAAGTATAAAATCCCTGCAATATGAATGTAAAAGTCTATTAAAATTAGCTTTCACTTTCAAGCTTGTAGTTTTAAGATGGCAGCAGTCTGCTTTGTTCTTGGGCCCCTGCTCAGACTAGCCATTGGCTCGTCAGTTCAGTCAGACTTGACCACTGTTCCTCAAAAACGATAGATGCGCTATCTGCAACAGGTAAAATATTTTTTTTGTGTATAACCTTTCCACAGAACCTGACTTCAGCTGTATCCCTTTAAATGCTAAAGAAAGAAAAAAGGCAATAGCATAACAAAGAAAAAAAAAATACACAAGACGCCTCTGTTCAGATGTTTAAATATTTTCATCTTGGATATTTATGTAGTCGAAGAACCAAATAATCTTTGAAGAGATTCTTTGGTTATATTATGGAGCATTTGTTAGGTTTCCGTTTGGTCGGCCCTCTCGCAGCCTCCGGCAGCTTGTGCTTGTGTCTAATCGATTCATCCTTGATTATGCAGCTGTTTAGAAACGGCTTGGAGAGAATTTCCAGACTTGCGCGACTCTTTTCAGCTCCGCTCCGCTCGGAGTAATGAGCTCGGTTAAATAAACAGTGTTCTGCAGAGAAGCACGCAGCTGCAGTGAGTCACTAACAAAACGAGAAACAAAGAGGCCTCGGCAGTTTCGAGAAAGACAAAATAATTTAGTCTTTCAAAATTTCTAAGTTGGTGTATTTTTTTTTTTTAAGACTTAAACAATAAACTAAAGTTTGCTGCTTAAAATGATTCAAAATTCAAAGAAATGCTCGCAGGCTGAATCGTGGCAGGCTGCTTATCTACATGAGTAAATAGGTTTGTCACAATGACAGCAGTTGCACAACATGCTGACCTTTTTAGTACGTAATAACAAAATAGTAATAACTTTTCATTTCCCCCCCTGTTCAACCCTGCAGCAAGTCCCCATATCCAACGGTACAAATAACCCCTGCAGCTCAGCCAAGTGTGAGGTGAAATTGGAGCTCGCCTTCGAGTATCTGATGAGCAAGGATCGCCTGCAGTGGGTCACCATCACCAGTCAGCAGGTAAGGAGCTCCGTGTGAGGGCGGCAGCTGTTAACCAGGGAAAGTAACATCAACTCTTCTCGTGTTTCTTCTGAAACATAGCAGAGATTTTGTCTCCAGCGAGAAAACGTTTCACTTCTAAGGATTCTGTACGTAAAAAGAAACGGCCCTAAAAGCTAAAAACAGACCCATTGTTGAGTTCGTAATGAACACACAAAAGCTGTTAGTTTGACATGTTGACACGACTGCATTTATGATGGTGAGTCATGCACCGAAAAATGTCTTAGAACGACACAAACAGCTGCGCTTAATGGTTCTTTTTCTGCCAAATTCAACCGACTTTGTGATTTCAGGCCATCATGATGAGCATCTGCCTTCAGTCGATGGTGGACGAATTAATGGTAAAGAAGTCAGGAGGCAGCATAAAGAAGGTTTGTATTTAAGAGGAACACTTTTTGTTCACAATGAATGTTGTTTTTTTTAGACAATACATGTTTTTTAAGCAACTAACATCTGTTTACCACACTTTATTCCATTGATTGGATAGCTGTGTGAACATAATTCATGTAAATTTTGAGTTATTTATTTATTCAAAGGCACTTTTCCTAAAGAGTGACAGTAATATTTATTGCCTCTGTTTGTTTTGCCGCCTTCGGTCCAATTTCAGATGCTGAGAAAGCGACACAACGGCACCATCCACCGCTCTGACAGTCAGCAAGCTGTGAAATCTCCCCCTCTACTGGTGAGAAACGGAACAGCAGCTTTTCATTTTACTTAAACTGCAGGTGCAGCTTCTTACTGTGCTTTTTTCTTTTCTTTTTTTTTTTTTTTTGCTGTTGTTGCAGGACTCCCCTGATCCAAACCGGGAACAAGTTGTTAAACTCTCAGTGCGTACCCTTTTAGTTTTCCTTCACTATGCTCAGCGCTGCACAATCTCTTTCTCAGCGTCCTCTAATACATTCCGTGTCAGTCTGCTGTTACTGACGGCCGTGTGCATTCTGTTTAGACCAAGCTGAACTCGGTGTCTCTCAGAGGGATCAGCGCCTCCAACTCGGCGAACGACATCAGCAGCGACGATTTTCACGGCAACTACGCTTTCGAGGGGATCGGGGACGACGACCTGTAAAGCGCCATTCGCCTTCTCCTCCCCCCCTTTTCATTCCACTGGTGACGACAAAGATTACGAGCTGAGCCGAGCGGTCCACACGTGTCCATTTCTGCAAGATTGTAGCCTCTTCCTGGATGAATTGCTGCCTTAAGCTCTCATTTATTCTTTAGGGTTTTTTTTGTTTTTTATTTTTGTTACAATCACCACTTTCCAACAAAAAATACGACACTACGTGAAGAAACCCTGGATTCTCCTTTGAGTGGCTGCATGCTCATCTCCAACTAGAATGCCAAATGTTGAGGTAGACCTGCCACTAGTGATTATCTACTCAGAAAGTGAGGGAATTTGTCCTTGAACGATCCAGCAGATCTCAGCAAACGTTTTTAAATTTATCCCACTACTGTAGTTTAGAGTAACCTGTTAGTTCTACAGATTGTTTGGCTTGGCTAAATAGGGAAAGAAAAAACAGATTTTTATAATGTTTGTTGTCCCCTGTACGTCATAAAACTTGTGCCAAATTAACAAATACCTTAGGTGGAGGTGTCGCTCATCCTGCCCTCAGAAGTAGTTTGATGCCTTAACGTTTTCCTCAGTGAGAGGAGGAGGAGGAGGAGGAGGGGGGATCTCTTGCCAGTCAGCATGGGTTGAAAGTAAACGTTTAAACCAGCTAGAATCTTGCAGAACTCGATAGAAGGTCGGTTTGGTTGAGCTGCTTGCACTTGCTGAACCCGTCATTTTGCACAGTATTACAAGAAGAGGTGAGAAGAATGTTAGTGTTGAGCGCGACTTAAAACGTTGTGAAGGTTCTTTTTCTTTTTCCACACAGTCCTGTAAACCCCCTCTTTTGTTTAAAGTTTTTTTTTAATAGTTCTCAAAAATGCCAAATTATAGTTTACTAAAGCATTTTGCACAAAAAAATACACAAATTATGACATTGTCACTTTTCTATTCTGTACATGCAATTAAACATTCTGAACATTTACTAATATTATCATCATAATTTCTTGTAATCAAATGTAATCTAAGCTGTATGGAACAAAGTGTAAATGGACCAACATTTATTATGTTTAGGCGTCTTTTTTTTGTTTTATAGTTCAAATGGAAAGTGTTTACAGATGTTTCTTTGTCTTTTCCTTTCGAGCAAGTGATCATTTTTGTTGGGAACGTTCTTGGGTTTTATTTTTATTATTATTATTTCTTGGTTGATTGTGCCAATCATCTCAGAGGATTTCAAGATGAGGTGCTTTGAAGAGGAGAATGTGATTAGAATTGCTGGAGTGAACAAAACAAAACAGCGGAGCGTGGATTCAACCGAACATATCTCAGTGTTTTAGAAGCTGTCGGTCTATGTTTGTTGCTGTTAGCTTGAGTTACTCAAACAGCCGCCTCGAAGTGTAAATCAGTGCCATCCTATCAACGGCTTGACTCTCACCGGTAAATGTTCTGCGTGTAAATGTCCTGTTCTTTTCAGTGCCGTGGTTCCTTTTATGTCATTCGCTTCCGTACGGTCGAAAAGGTTGACGCCGCTCATCGTTTTTTTTTTTTTTTTTAATTTTCTAAAGCTGGCAGGTTCCTGAAACGTGTAGGTGCCAATTCACACTTTAAGGTGCGGTTTCCCATCAGCAGCATTTTCAAAGTAAATGACATTTTCTATGAACGTTGTACTGACTTCATTCAACCCACTAATGTTTATCATGGTTTTATTGGTAAGGTACATGTCTGCTCTGTTTGTCTAGATGCTAAAATAAACTGAAATGCAGCAGTCGGCTGGTTGTCCCTTCATGCTTTGTGCTGGTTAGCGCAGGAGAATCACAAGCTTCAGTGTTAGGATGTTTTTTGTGTTTCCACCAACTGTAACTGGTTTTCTTGAGTTGTGAATACTGACAGGATAGCAACAGAAGTTAGTAAAAACACCAACTGTGTTCTTAGTAGGACAAGCCTATAAAAACTGAAAAAAGAACATTATTTTTTTAGGTTTCTTCTTCACTGAGATCACTAACTTGTGTGTGGATGACAGCCTCCTTTTGGCTTCAGAGCAGAAGCACAGCAGAGAGGGAGGTGTAGAGTTTTTAAAGTTACTCTTTTGTAATTGTAAAAAAAAATCTAATTTTTACAATTAAGTGAACAAGCGTATAAATTACTATTTCTTATCTGAACTGCTGGGCAGGGACACCTCAAACTTTTCAAAGGGGGTGGCCAGGTTAGGGTCACAGATAACCTTGGGGTAGTTGACCAAAACTAAAAGCTTTAACAAACAGTTTGAGGGTTTATATGCTGATGTCGACGTAGGCAGACTGAAAAATACCACAATAAGGAAGTTAGGAAATCCCTTTCCGATACAAGACTGCTTCGGTTTCTTATTTTATAGTTGAAATTATGAACAGAGAACGACAGGATTGGTGCTCAGCTCACTGAAGATTATCCTCTCCTCTCTTAAATTTATATTCCTGTAAAGAAACTCTACAGAACCTGAAACCCTCCTCCTCATACAAGGACACTGGTGTCCTTACTCAGGAAGACTCGCTTTAAAGTTGAATTTTTGCACATTTTAGTATTTAAATAAAAAAATATACATTTTTAAAAGTCATAATTATTCAAAAAACAACATGCATTATGTTTATGTGGTCCTCCTAATTCTTAATAGCCAGAGGAAGTTAGAAACACAAATCAACTAAAACGTAGGACCCAGTTTATGGGGGGGTGATTGCCCCCCCTAACTTCCCTCTGGTGGCGCCCCTGCTACCAGGTCCAGACTGGATAAACACACCGCTGAAATTAACTAACCCAACTGAGCTACTGCTGTACAGGTGCTGGTCATAAAATTAGAATATCATGAAAAAGTAGATTGATTTCAGTAATTCCATTTAAAAAGTGAGACTTGTATATTATATTCATACATTACATACAAACTCATATATTTCAAATGTTTATTTCATTTAATTTTGATGATTACAAATGACAACAAATGAAAATCTCAAATTCATCATATCAGAAAATTAGAAT